>NC_069734.1:3178140-3343140 GCF_027358585.1 Pangasianodon hypophthalmus | reverse complement strand
TTCTTCACACTTCCAGGTTACAAATGAGGAAGCTGGTTGGCTTGTCTGAGTTTGGTGTTTACAGCCAGTGGTTTTCAAGTAGTCAGATGCTTTGGAAAGCCAGCTACAGGCATATGTGCTGCCTGTGTGTGTGTGTGTGTGTGTGTGATACTACATACATAGTGATACTGTAAAGTTATCTGTTTGTCCATCTTTTTTCTCCCGCTGTGATGGTCATGACTGCTTATATACATATCACACACACACACACACACACACACACACATCTACTATCATATCTTGTTTTTATCTCCTGTCTAATGCACATGCTCAGTAGGAGATCAGATATCCAGTCTGCGTTACATCACATCAGCCTGACTGCCACAGCTGAAGTGTTTGTGCTGGTCAGTTACACATTCAGTTGAGATTTTACAACCAACCTGAGGGTGGATCGCTTCTCAGGTTCTCCCTGTGTCTGTCTGGGCTTCCTCCAGGTTCTCTGGTTTCCTCCCACATCCCGAAAACATGCCCTAAGTGGACCGGTGACTCTAGGTGTGTGTGAAGGAGTGTGTTTATGGTGCCCTGTGATGGATGGGTGTATTTCCGCTTCACTCCCAGTGTTCCTGGGATAAGTTCCGGGTCCACTGTGACACCGACCAGGATGGAACTGTTACTGAAAATGACTGAGATGAATGAATGATTTTTGTCTAACGATCTGAAACTATTCAATGTGGTGAATCTGAAAAAAAAAAAAACAGGAAATCGGAAAGGGGGCAAATACATTTTCACAGCATTATATTATAGTATCTGGAACCTTTGCCCTAAATTAATGCAATACCAGAACTCATGGACCTGAGAGACTCATGCATCAACCGCTCATCAGATTTCTCAGAGCAGGCTGGTTTTGTCCAGATGCCAACAGTTCTCAGAATCGGACTACTAATATCCCACTACTACTGGCTGGCGACCCAGTAAGTGACCTTCGCTAAACCCCTCCCCCAGACAGCGATTAGCCAATCATAGCTAGGCGCTGGCACTAATGTTACTCAGTTAATATGCTGCATGTAAACAGCGTACTAAACAAGATGTCTGATATGTCTAAAGTTTAGAGCGAAGTGAAATTTCTCCAATTTCCTAAACCTAAGAAAGAGGAAGTGATGTGAAGACTTAGAACATTGAACATTCTTTTCTTTCTTTGTTATTGTCTTAGAGTTAAATGCTCTCCAGATTATCCTATTTCCCACTTACATGGGAAATTGCATTTGCATTTTTTTTCATAGGGGTTTAAAAACGTACATAATGAAACCAGGAGCTGGTTAAAGATGTACTCCAAAGTCTGTGGTTTATACAGTAACTACTGAAAGTAAGTTATATATACTATAAAAGGAAATAAGTACCTTTTATTCAACCATTGAAAACTTCCTTTACTACGTCATCATGAAGAGGTAAATGTTAGTAACAAGTCAGAAACAGAGATATCGAAATTACGCTTGCAACTATCTTGTCAACGTTTGCGTGCAACTTTTAAGTCGAGAACTGTAATAGTTTTGATCGCACATTAAACACTTCCCTCAGAAAGGCATTGGAGAACTTGAATAAGTCATGTGTGGTCATGCTGTATAACAGTTTCATGATGATCTGTAGTTCTGGAGAGTCACGGCCTTACGCTGGCTTTTTAATTCAAATTATTACCTGTACGAGTTCCTAATAAAATCTAAAAATCGAATTTTTAAAAAGACTGTGCCATAATGTGTGTTCTCCACGTCAGATTATAAGATCTAAAGATAGATCTGTGACTAACGAGAATGACTACATTCTGCTTATGTCATCAGTCGTGTAAACAGAAATGTTCTGCAAAGTGAGCTTGAGGTAATAAGTAAATTTTTTCGTTTATATTTCATCATCGTTACTAATATATTTGTAGCTGCGTTATGAGTTTTGTGTCCACCTCTGGTGCCTACTATTGGTGGCATCAGTGCAGTGCTTACACTCACACAAAAATTTCTCTCACTACCAGAACATAATCGTCGGCCATCTTTTGCTCAAAGAGACACTAAATCGGTCACATTACGAGATCTAAGAACGCCGATCTTTAACTCATGACCATAATTCTTTTACAACGTAGGATTTTTGGCTGCAACAGCAAAATCTGGCTGTACGGAGTAAACCCAGCTTTGCATTTTCCTCTCTGAAGCACACCAAATTCAGTCCATAAAGGCTTTAATGATTATTTGATGAGTTGAACGAGGTGTGTTTAATGAGTCCTGCAGCGTTAAAGTCTAACGTCTCCAGTTGATCTTCATTACAAATGTTCACTGCACACATTATCAGTCAGGCTACCGGGTCCGTACACAGGGTCACACGAGGTAACACACACACACACATACACACGAGAGAAAGAATATATCCATTTCTTCTGCTGTGCAACACGAGTGAGCTTGCTTAATGTTCAATAATCCCCATGATGGTCATTATTCTGAGCCCCATTCTCCTGGTGTGACATTCACTTTTTAAAGCATTCTCTCTTGCTTGTCTGTTTTTGCAAAACTCTGTCCCAGATTTTAAGTTACTTGGACGTTGTTAGAAAGAAAGAAGTTGCACAAGTGTCACCTCCTTTTATTCATTTGGAAATTGGAGTTAATGGTCATTTGTGCTCATTATATCCAGCTTCATGGTAACGGCCCACCTGGTCAAACAGAGAGAGAGAGAGCGAGGAGCAAAGTCCAGGTGTATGGCCTGGTCAGCAAACAGCTAATCGCTAGCAATCCGTGTCCATACACACACAGATATGGACTTATAACCTTAGCTACAGTTGAATGGAAAAGTTTGTGCACTCTCTCCCTTAATTTCTGAGTGCAAAAGTGAAAAAGTCCCTGTTTTCTTTTTTTTTTTTCATTTATATACTGTATAAAACCAAACCAGATTTCTAAGTTCTTCTAAAAGTCATTTCCTGAATACCCATTAAAAACATGCAGCCTAAATACACTCCACTTTATTAGGAACACCATACTAATTCAAGGTAGGCCCTCCTTTGCTCTTAGAACAGCCTCCATTCTCCAACAAGGTGTTGGAAACATTCCTTTAAGATTCTAGTCCATGCTGACATGATCACGTGCATTGCGTAATTGCTGCAGATTTGTCAAAGTTAGACACGTTGTGAATTTTGAGGTGCTTTTCAGCTCACCACGGTTGTAAAAAAGTGGTTATTTGAGTTACTGTAGCCTTCCTGTCAGCTTGAACCATTCTGGCATCTCTGGCAGAACTGCAGCTCACTGGATGTTTTTTGTTTTCTGCACCATTCTGTAGTGTAAACTCTAGAGAGTGTAAACCGTGGGTGAGAAGTGAGACTGCTGTGTGTGAAAATCCCATGAGATCAGCAGTTGAAGTTGAACTGAAATTCTCAAAGCAGCCCATCTGGCACCAACTACCATACCACGGTCTGATGTTTGATGTGAACATTAACTGAAACTCTTGACCTGTATCTGCATGGTTTTATGCATTGCCCTGCTGCCATGTGATTGGCTGACGGGATAACTGCACAAATGAGCAGGTGTGCAGGTGTTCCTAATAAAGTGGTTGGTGAGTGCATGGAAACAATTGTCTCAAAGTCAGCAGTTATCTTTATTAACAATTGCAAAAGCTAGCTGACCAAAATCTATGTGGATTTTGGGTTTATTTCTGCAAAGCAATAATAACGTCCTTCTCCTTGTGAAACTGGTTTTACTGCAACTCCTGAGAATTTTACTAAGATTTGGGATATGTGTTGCTACAAGGCCCAAAAAATGTTTATTATCATTTTTTTTTTTTTTTACAAATTGACCTCTGGGCCTGCACACTACATTTTGTCCTTAAAATACATATCATGTATAGAGTATATTCACATTCAGTGCTTTAGTTTCAAGCTCAAAAGTTTGCATCCCCAAATCAGAAAAACAGCTCAACTTAATACAGAAAATACTGACCTTTCACAGTGCATGAAGGCAGGAAACACAATGTTTGCAATGTTTACAAATGGTAGACTTCTTGGAAAAAAAAAGAGAGGCTTGAAGAATAAAAGAATTCAGATTAATACCTTAAAATACATTTTTTTGTGTGTGTGATAATAAAGGAATGGCTAAACCTATGGTAATGCTGTGCATACTTTTGCTCTCGACTGCATTAAAACCTGAATTCTTCAGAGTAGTATTTCAACATGAAATTGCTATCACTATTTTATTTGACCTTGCAAATTAGACAGACTAATCAAGTAATTATCAATAAATCTATCACACTTTAATTCAGCACACTGATAACTTTGCTATTTCAATTGAGTTTTCCCGTACATCTTATCGAGCCACAGTAAGGGACACTGTGTCACATTACCATAACTCACACTGAATCAACACACCTGCAGCGCATATTAAACAGCAATTGGTCGAGGAATTCACCAAGGTGCCACATCAGTCACAGGTCTGAACAGCATACGTGCCACGTGCGAGTTTCGCCGGTTTCGCCGCATGCTCAACACTTTGATGGATCCGTCCTCCAATAGGGAGTCGTTTCAAACGCAGCCCCGAGCCTCGGTGCTAGTGATAAGCCGAGTATGATATAGCTGTGTTCCTTCAGTCGGCTCCTCGCTGCTAGATTGTAAGGATTTGCACAGCTTATCTACTCGCACTAAAGCATGATCTAGGCGAAAGGTTAGCATTACACTGCAGTCCTGTTCTACACACCACTAATGGGGCCAATATGTCACCAGGCAGCATCAGTTCAGAAGCCGATGTAGGTGAAGGGTGAGTGAGGAGAGGGGACGACACCACACCGTGCCTTCACAGAGCTATGAAGATCTACGTAGCATCTACATACATACATGGATCTATGTAGGCCATTTCTTTTAAGATTATTTCTGGTCACACGAGATCCCCAAAAAATCTTGACTGAATTCTATAACAGACTGTTCGATGACATGTTTTCTCCATGTCAGATTATACAATGAAGATCCTCTAATGACAGACCTGCGATTAAAGAAAATGACTACGTTCTGCTTACGTCATCAATCAGCGTTATCCGGAAATCAGTTTGTGCAGAAACGCAAACATTATTCAAAGTGAGGTTTTAGGTAATAAGGATTTTTTTTTTTTTTCGTTTACGTGTAATCATCGTCTCTACCGTATTTGTAGCTGACTTTGGCATCATCCACTGACGTCCTCCTATTGGTGGCTTTTAGATTTAGCGCTGAGATTTAGCACTCAGATTTTTGCAGTGTCACTAAATCAGCCATCACGTTATGCATTCTAAGACTCAAATCTCAAACCATGACCTAAGAATTTTTTACCATGTGCAATTTTTTAGCGATAGCAGAATCAGGCCAAAATCAGAGTAAGAAAGAGAACAGTGCTAGTGACCTAAAGGTCACTAACCAATGGCAAGCGATTAATTCTTTTTGTATGAGTCATTTAGGTGAACAACTCAGTATCAGTCACTGCCATGCACTGAGTCATTCTTTGTGTTCAGTTGCTTTTGACAGGTTTCGTCACTGCAAACTGCAAAAATGCAACATGCAAACCAAAGACCTACATTTCTATCCATATCTATAACTAACTTCATGATTATCAAACAGATTTAATGCAGTTTTATGTTATATGCCAGTCCTTTTTTTAATCTGAATCTGATCCATGCACCTTGATTCAGTGAATCATTTCAGTCAAGACCAAGATTTGTTTCTCTCTATATATTCAGTGGTTTATTGTTTGACTCAGCTAATATATTGTTCATGACAAAGATTCATTTCTCTTGTTTTTAATTTGATTCAGTAAATCTTTTCCATCAAGGCCACGATTCATCCTCTCTCCTTCAGCAGGTCAGTATTTGAGTCAGTGAATCCTTTGCTCTTCTCAGGTTCAGCGGATCAGTGGCTGAGTCAGTGAATCATTTCAGTCGAGATTCGCTCCTCTCTCTGTATTCAGCAGTTCAGTGTTTGCCGATATTTTAGTCATGACCAAGATTCACACCTCATTAAACAGGTCAGTGTTTAAGGCAACAAATCTTTTATTCATGACTGAGATTTGCTCCTCTCATGGTCAGCAAGTTAGTGTTTGAGTCAATGAATCTTTTCTGTCATGACGAAGATTCGCTCCTCTCTCCTTCAGCAGGTTATTGTTTGAATCAGTGATCCCTGGTCATGGCCAAAATTCACACCTCATTTAATGGGTCAGTGTTTAAGTTAATGAATTTTTCCTTCACAAGCAAACTTCACTCCTCTCACCTTCAGTGGATCAGTGGCTGAGTAAGGTTGAGTGAACCTTTTCGGTCAAGACCAGGATTAGCTCCTGTCTCTGTATTCAGTGGCTCAGTGTTTGCCAATATTTTTTGTCATGATCAAGATTCACACCTCATTTAACAAGTCAGTGTTTTCTCCTCTCATGTTCAGCAAGTCAGTATTTAAGTCAGTGTATCATTCCATCACAACCAAGATGTGCTCCTCTTTTATTTAACAGGTCATTCAGCAAATTAAAATTTTGGTCATCACTTCTTTTTAATTATCCCTTTTATCTGCCTATGTATTGATCATTTAAACATTGATCAATTGCATGTGTGGCAAATCCGATCTGATATCGAGAAGCGAACAAAACCAGGGCTGTTGTTAAAGTGGGCGGAGTCAGTGTCCATACTTAAGTATGATATACTGACTGTATTCTGCTTTGCCTTAAAATTGTTCAGATAAAAACGTCCACCAAGTAAAGAGATGTAAATATTATTAGAACAATAAACAGTAGATAGAGAGTTGCATCATGTCAACAATCCTGTATTTCCCTAGAGGTCATGCAGATCACGATATCAGTGAGTTTATCAGTATCACATGGCCACAGTGTTGGTTATTGACATCCTACCATGAACACTCATCATGCTGAGGACTTTACAGTGACCGAACAGCAGGCAGAATGCATGCAGACAGAGCGAGAGAGGAAAATGTACAAAGTTCAGAGAACGACCGGACGCTCTGTGTGGTTCAGTGACCACGTTTTACAGCTCAGTGATTGGCTTATCTTCTCCAACAACAGAGAGAGAAAAAGAGATGATATGTCCCAGAGGTAATGGGTGACAACAAGGCTCTCCAACTACACATACTGTTTGTGTAAAATAAATCAGCATGTTCATAACATATAAGAAAATGTAAATGGTTTAATGTAGTGTGAAATATAAGGGAAGCATTCATCATTTTTCTGATAACTTCTTTCTTAATAAAGACAATCAGTTGTTAGTATTCCTACACATTCCGCTTGTTGGTTATATGACGGATCCTTTAAATACAGAGTAGTGACAGTACTCTGTGTGTGTGTGTGTGTATGTAATGGAATAATACAGCAATAGTAATGGAAAAGAAACAGCCAAAACAGGAACACACTGCTGCTGCCAGGCCTCACACACACACACACACACACACACACACAATGTGAATATTCATAAAACATGACATGGTTTGTGAGTGAGAATGGCCCAGATAGAAACCTAATTGTGGATTAAATTTCACTGGGAACTCTCCGCTGGAAACATTTTTAGTAACTGAAAAAGATCTAGGCATACTCATTGTGTGGAAAGAAAAAGAGGAGAAAAGAAAAAAAAATGTTCACCGTAATTTTTTCTTTGCTTAGGAAGGGTGCAAATAATTCTGGAGCAGACTGTAATAACCTTGCTATTACCACAAAAAAATTAGTAATGGGAAAAAAAGTAATGGAAAAATAAATAAATAAAAGCAAAAGTATTGGAAAGTAAAAATCTAGGCAAGGAATCTGTGCAATATTTATTATCATATATTCTTGAAAAACGTGAAATTGTCTTACTGCTCTGTGAGAAAATGTTCCTTCTTAAATCTTTTAAGGGTAAAAAATATTTAGAATGTTGTGTGAAAATATATAAAATATAAAATATTTCTACATAAATACATGTAATAAGATATTAATAATTTTTTTCCTCGTTCATTTAGCAGTACATCATAAGTACATCAGCAAATGTAAATTTTGATCATCACTTCTTTTTAATTATCTCTATTATCTGTCTATGTATTTTACACATTGATCAATTGCACATGTGGCAAGAGATGAGAAGCGAACAAAACCGCTGCTGTTGATAAAGTGGGCGGAGTCAGTGTCCATACTTAATTATAATATCCTGACTGTATTCTGTCTTGCTGTAAAGTTGTTCAGATTATGCAGATTTTGAAAGGTTTTCTACAGAGATGGCACAACACCACTTTTTCTTTTCCTATAACAATACTGATTCTGAAACCTTGAGTATCAGTCGATACTGATACTCAGCCTATATTTTACTTTAAAAAGTGTTAAGCTTTAAAATAACATTTTTAAAAAATATATTTTGGAATCACTCATACAAAAAAATACAGAAAAAACACAGCTAAAACATGACACGCAAAGCCAACACTTTTTATTCAGTTAAATTCTTTCAAAAAAATATGGCAAATATAATCAATGTAATGAAGTATAAAGTATAAATGTAATAAAAATCAATCCTAACAAAAAAAATACAGTTACGTCTCTTTATATGTAAATATTTCCAGTTCCAAAAAAAATCTTTTCCAAATCCAATTTCAATCTTTTCGATTTGTTACAGGATCGGATTGAATTAGTTCTTGTTTTTCTCCGATATCTGATCCTGGGTATCGGATCGGTGCCATCTCTAGTTTTATATTTCCAACTGAAATATCCCTTACACACTGGAGAGTAGGATGAAAAAATAAAATCACTCAAAGGCAATGATTATGACCCGAATATGCTAGAAAATATCAATAAAAAGAGATCTCTGTGTAAGTGAAAAGGCAGTGAGGCAAAAAACCCGAAACAGACGATGACAACCTGGCAATCAGACTGAAACACGTTGGCTGTATGTGTGTGTGTGTGTGTGTGTAAACATTTCAGTTTTTTTAAGGAGATGTACATTCAGTTTCATGAAGCAGAAGTCGTGAAACTGAGCAGATCGTCCGCATCCATCCTCCCTCTTTTACATCTGACATGTCTCATGTCTCTATACGTTCTTATTGCATTAACACGACCCTTTGGAGTGTGTGTTCAGAGCTTAGCTGTCTTATTTCTGAGAAGGAACTCCACTAGCTTCCTGGAAAAATCCAACTGTACCTAGACAGCTTGAGATTTACTTTTGTTCTCTAGCAGGAGAAATGGGTTCTTTATACTGCACATAAAAGCGTTATAACACACAAAGTGATTATTAATGTTAAGTTAGTGTTTGATTACTTTCATATTATTGTTGATTTCCATTCTGTTATAATGATATTACTGTAGGTATTGTATATTCCTGTAACACATCTACACATCTACTTAGATATTAAC
The DNA here is from genome assembly GCF_027358585.1 of Pangasianodon hypophthalmus. Taxonomy (NCBI): domain Eukaryota; kingdom Metazoa; phylum Chordata; class Actinopteri; order Siluriformes; family Pangasiidae; genus Pangasianodon; species Pangasianodon hypophthalmus. The sequence continues at coordinate 3,333,820 of NC_069734.1, read as the reverse complement.
AAAGCTGTTTAAGTGTGAGACGAGAACACATTATTTATTTGTTTGTTTGTTTGTTTATTTCAGCATTTTATTAGAATCTGTCTACAATATTTATCTCGATATTTTCAATATTTATATGCAAATTTGCTATTTGTACAATGTCTGTAAACTTCATTTTATAGATTTGTATAGATGTATTTTATGTTATTATTATTATTATTACTATTATTATTATTATTATTATTACACATCACAACAGCTTCATAATTTCTTGCATACTAAATGCAAATAGGATGACATTTTTTGTATCTATTTTAATTTCTATAGGGAGTGCCAATAATTTTAACCACAAACGTTCTTGAGAGAAAATACTATGATTAAAAAAAAACTGCTTATGAGAATGAGCTTTTCTGTTACAGGAAATTTATTCAGTCTCTCTTACTGAGTGGAAATTTTTAATTATTGTGTATAACGTTTATTTTAAACAATAATTGTATACCTTCTCTTGAAGGGTGCCAATAATTCTAAAGCTAACATTATTATCTTCTATCATTAGTATTTAAGCAGAGTATACATCTAATTAATCATCGATTCAGCCGAGCCATGTCTGCCATGTCTTTCAGGGATTCAAACACTAGCTGCACGAGTGGGAGTCTTACAGCTTGCACTCAGGTACGAATGGGAGGAATCGTGACTCCGCCCCAGTATCACGAGTTAGTGGAATCCAGGTAAATTAGCTGGCTTGGCGGTGAAATATAGAGGAAGAACCACGGTGCCGCACTAGCGGTACATATTCACAGGCCCACTGGTGAAACACACGAGGGAGAACTTGACCCAGCAGGATGAATAAGAGATGAGTGCAGCTTACTAAAGCTAAAGCAATAACACAGAAAGAGTTCGTAGCTATAACTAATGAATAGCATGGAGAGTGAAGCTAATAAGGCTAGCAATGCTAGCGAGAGAAAGGAAACTTGAAGATACCAGGAGCCAAAGAGTTATGTAGTGTTTCACTAGAAAAAGTGATTAAAAATATACTCACCGCGACCGAACAGAGGAGAAGAATCTATCACCTGCTTTGGATAACAGGATACCTGTAGCTTCGTCTGTAGTCACTAGTTGCTACCCTGACAGCTCCACGAGGTGTACACGTTGTCTGGCACGTACAAGGCAAAAAGAAAAAAGGAAAAGACGACTGTATGACAGCATATATTGCAAATCCTGCTTCACAGGGCACTTTGTGAATTAGCTGACGGTTTCAGCTTATAATTGTATGCAGGTGATTCTCACCACTTCTGGAGGTTAGGAGGTGTGAAATAGAGCCGCTCTGATCCAAAACTTTACACCACACTTTAACAATCCTTCAGCTGTACAACATGACCCCTCAATTTAACATCTTTTCCTGGCTACCAGAAAGTAAAACTTTGCTCCTGTGTAGAGGCCTGGTGTGAGTGACGAGTGTGAGGAACTCGAAGACCAGCGCTTGAGTTGTAAAACTGTATAATGTTTCCTGGATCATTTTTGAGCTGTTCAGCACTTTTTAGAAAGTCTTGCACTACGTTCTGTTTTGAATTTAATTTTGTGCCGTCACTAAGAAATATGAAATAACTCACCAGGCCAGCTCTCATACAGTGAGCGAGTTTGGCTTTGTTCACGTCCAGCTCTTAATAGCGTGACTGAGGGGAATCCAGTGTGCTTCTCCTGCTTCTGCTCTCTGCACAGACTCTTGCTAGGAGAGTGACATTTTAAGCTTGGAGTGATTGAAGACTTCCTCCGTTCTTAAAGCTTGAGAGATCTCTTCCACAGTAAAGGCTTAAGATGCTCGTCTTCTGCATGTAGAGTTGATGTTTGCTCTTAAAGCTTGGACTAATCGTCTGCTCTTTTTTTTGGGAGATCTTTGGGAGAGTTTCATGTGATCTTCTGCACTTAGATTTCTATTAAAGTTTGTTGATCTTCAGCTCCTAAAGTTTTGGTTGATCTTCCTCTTCTGTCAAAGCTTAGACTGATCTTCCAGAGGTCTTAAAGCTCTGACTGATCTTTCTTTTTCCATAAAGCTTGGACTTGGGTCTTCCTTTCTATGTAAAGTCTTGCGTGAGCTTGTTTTTGCTCTTAAACATTTGGACAATATTTCTTTAAAAGTTTGAGGTGAACATCATCTGCTCTATATGAAGATATGTTTTGGGCTAATTGTATAATCTTAAAGTTTTGAGTGATCTTTCTCTACTTTTAAAGCTCGGGGTAAACATCATCGCCCGGGATGTTTTGGGATCCTTTTCTGTTCCTAAAGTTCTGGGATCTTCTATTTGGGATGTTCTGTTCTTCAAGTTCTGAAGGTTTTGAGCCTTCTTCCTAAAGTTTTGGGATATTCTTCAGTTCTTAAAGTTTTGGGATCTTCTGTTCTTAAAGTCTTGGGATCCTCTCTTCTTAAAGTTTTGGGATCTTCTGTTCTTAGCGATTGAATTTATCTTCCTCTGCTGTTGAAATCTAGGCTGGCATTCCTTTGCTCTTATAGCTCTTATGATCTTCATTGTCTTTTAGAATTCAAAGTGATCTTTCTCTTCTATTAAAGCTCCAATTGATCTTCGGCTCTTAAAATTTGGTGTGATCTTCCACTGCTCATAAGGCTTGGACTGGACTTCTTCTATCGTATGTTATAGGTGATCTTATATTTTGGTCTGATGTTCCTCAGCTCAGTTTTTACCAAGCTGGAGGCTGATTGTTGGTGACCACGGCCTCGTCTGTTTACTGTCTCCAACGTCTTCCATTAGAAGCTTGGCCTGATCAAAACTCATTTTTCCTCACTGCAGAGACGCCCACATTTCAGCCTCCAGTGGAGTTAGGAAAGAAGGAAGCATAGGCCAACTGTAACGCAAGGCTAAGAATAGCGTACACATTGTGCTATGATTTATTGTTCTTTTCAAACTAGCGAGAGCAGGAGAGAAGGATTTATAAAATCATAATTAGCTTTAGCCCAACAGGGGTTTGTGAATTGGATCGCTGGTTAGTTTTGGCTTGCTCTGCTTTAGCGGTTTTGGACTGAGACCCAATAATATCTATCACAGCTCCTAGCATTATACAACTCTCAGTGTACTGAAAATGAAGTAAGTGAAAAAGAATTAAATGCTTTTATTGCTTAAGTACTGACAGTCGTAAGCAGCAAAAATGTTCCCAAGATAATCGCTCTGAGTTTTGAGCCTATATTAAGACAACCACGCACCCTGGTGGAGTAAAATGTAAAATATTAAAATGTAGTAACATTTATTTAGGTCAGCAAACAGCTCTTCTATATTCAGAGTAATTAATGTACATTACAGTTATCAGTGGTGAATGGAACATGTTTTGATGGCACTGTAATTGAGGCAAAAGGGCACTGGGGCAGAGTGTTTGACTTGATGTATCAATAGATGTCAATGACACCCTTGGGGTGTGTGCATGTCTGTGTGTATACACTGATCAGGGCACACTTTGTCCATAACGGTGACTAAGACCATAATAAAAACAGCGACCTGACAGGATCATTTATGAACAGGGAAGTCAGGTGACAATCAGTCCACATCTTACACGCCCACAAATTCAACAACAAAAAAAGATGTATTTGGATCAATTCTTATCTATGGGGATATGTTTTCAACGGAGACTTCTGGGCACTTCTGTAAGTCACTCTGGATGAGAGTGTGTAAAGCTAAATGCCGTAAACGTAAATGTAAACGCAAAGCCGATTTGTCTGGCAGTAGATCGATCAGCATCTTTCATCACTGCTGTTTATGAAGTTAAAGTAAAGCTCTCACTCCCTGAGCAGTCTGGACTCTTCGGGCCTGCTGAAATTTCACCTCGTTTCATCAGGGAGCGCCTTCACTGATGCAACCTGGGTTCAACCTGCTCAGATAACGCGGGGGGCCGACGCTACCTAGTGGTCACGTCAAGAAATGCACGTAGTGTAAACACGAGAGAACATTTGTATTTTATTGAAATACATTACGTTTATTAGACAGTACAAAACTATACAAAAATATGTGACAATTATCAACGTTCACCATTAGTTCAGAGTACAATCACTGTACATATACAGAAATACATATATATATATATATATAAATCAATTAATATTTTGAATATACAGTTTTAGTCCTATGAGAACTGAAGGACGAGCTAAAGCATATCAGCATTACTCATATCAGGAGTAATTCTGATTCAGAAACACTTGTGAGCTGGAAATCTTGAGAAAAGCTTGTCTTTTCATACAAAATGATGCAAAATAAATAATGTGCAAATCAAAAAATGTGCTTTTGAATGTGCTCTCAGGAGAGGTGAGTGATCAGGTGACCAGCAAACAATAGCTGTGGTTTGATTGAGTGACTCAAGTAAGACGTACATGTGTGATGCATGACCAACACATTTCTATAAAAATATATACATATTTATATATAAGAACTAAAAAGAAGAAGAGGAGATGTAGCCATGTTTATGTCTGAGATTTCATATTAATGAATACATAATGGTGGGTACACTCGTACACTGTCCTCCTCACGGCACCGAACGGTCCTGAAACCCACATGATCTTCTCATACCTTTACACATGGCTTTAAACATATTAAACTGTTATTGTCTCATTCTCATCTGCTGAGTGTTTATGTATAAACAGAGTGTATAAAGCTGACTCCTGACCCAGTTAATGATGAGCAGACCACAGGAAATCTGTGCAGATCAGTGTGTGTGTGTGTGTGTGTGTGTGTGTGTTTCAGGACGTGACGCTGTGGGCTGCTGCTAAGAGTGACGCAAAGGCAGAGTCTGGTTTTTGCATGAGATCCTGCGGCCGATCAAATTCAACAACCTGAGACAGAGAGACAGAGACAAAAGATGAGATGGGAGTCGAGAGAAAGAAAGAAAAAAGAGATAGAAAGACAGAGAAAGGAAAAAACATATTTATTAATGTTACTCTCTCTGTATGGACACTAAATTTAAGTAAATGGACAGTGATTTAACTAAATGTGTTTAATAACAGTTCTTCTCTTTTCTGTGATGCTTTAGAAGTATTTTACTGAAAAAGCCTGCTGCATTGAACTGAATTCAAATGAACTGAAAAGAGAGAAACAGAGTAGAGAGAGAGAAAAGACAGATGGATAAAAAGAAACAGAGAGAGAAAAAAGAAAGATAAAGAGAGACAGAATGACATAAAAGAGAGGGAGACAGTCAAAAGAGAGACAGAAAAGAGAGAGACAGAAAAAAGAGGCAGAGAGTGAGAGAGAAATATAAAGCACTGCTGAACTAAACTGAACTGAGAGACAGTGAAAAAAGAGACAGAGAGACAGAATTGCAGACAAAAGAGAGACAGAAAAGAGAGAGTGAGACAGAAAAAAAAACAGAGAGACAGCAAAAAGAGACTGACAGAATTACAGAGAAAAGAGAGAGAGGGGGAGAGACAGAGAAAAGAGATAGACAAGCACTGAAAAGAGAGAGATAGACAGAGACAAAAAAGACAGAAAGAGAGAAACAGAAAAGAGACAGTGAGAGATTATTGTACATTTTGTGTGCAGTTGTGTACTACATGTTTCAGTGTGTGTGTGTGTGTGTGTGTGTGTGTGTGTGTGTGCTGTCACCTTGCCCTTGTCCATGACGAGGATGCGGTCACACTCGAGCACGGTGTTGATGCGGTGCGCTATTGTGAGCATGGTGCAGTGCTGGAAGACGTCTCTGATGGTGTGCTGGATCAGACTGTCTGTCTCTGAGTCTATAGACGCCGTCGCCTCGTCCAGCAGAATGATCTGTACACACACACACACACACACACACACACACACACACACATCAGCACTCTGACTATCCAAGTGTATGAGTGTTTTTCACAAAACAGCTGGAATTTAGGAATAACACAAAGTCGGTGGTTAAATGTTATGCAGATTTGGCTGACCCTACACACATATTTGCCTACACTGAAAATGCATGTTTTTAAAATCACAAAACATAGAACACATCAAACTTTTTGCAGATGGGGACCACTTTAATTGTAAAAAAAAAAATCCATGGAAAATTTCTGTCTGATTTATTTTAAGAACATAAACCTAAATATAATCTATTTCAGTGTGTACATGAATATTTTGCCTATTTACTGGAGTCATAGTATAAAGTAAAGAACAACACACAACAGACCGTGAGGTTACACGAAAATAAGTGTATTATAGGTGTGTGTGTGTGTGTGAGTGTGTTATTCTGGTTATGCCGCAGCGATTTGCCAAAGATTTCAATGTTTAATTTATTAATAAACGGCACATTTTAGTGGTTTATAGTTAGATTTAGTGTTGTGGAGAGTCTAAGATACAAGTTCCTGCTCTTACTCTCTCTCTCTCTCTCTCTCTCTCTCTCTCATTCTCTCTCTCTCAAAACTTCAGTTTGTTATTTTACCAAGAAACCGGAAAGCATGAACTCCTCTGTCCTGAACACTTTCTCGTGCTGAGAAACTTTGCAAAGCACCGTAACTGTTATAAAGCACAGACTCCCGAGAAATGTTAAGTAACATGTCTCCTAACAAAAAAAGTCACAGCATCAACGATTATATATTTTACTTTGTTAAACACCAACACAAAAATAAAGCACACCTTCTGGCCAATCAGATTTGAGAATTGGACCACTCTGTGGTATAACAACAATTAGATTCAAGACTGACATTTATACTTTATAGTCTTGTTTTTGAGTTATTAACATTTGGATTAAACCTGTCAAATTCAGGTGACCCATCAACTGGGCTAATAACTATAAAAGAATTTATAAAAATACTTTTTGGTTGTGATTTCCACAATTTTAACTAAATTGAAAAAATCAGAGACTCCTGGAGTCTCCAGACTCTCTCTCATGTTTTGAGAGCCATGGCATTAAACAACCAGGTATAAATATCTGATAATGCTTTTACATGTTGTTTACGCGCTGAATATGTTTTGAAGCAATAAAAAGCTTAGAAACTACCAGAAACTACCAGACCAGCTGCTGCCCTACGATGTGGAGATTCATTTGTAGAGCTTAAGCTGATCCTGTATAACTGCTGTGCAGCCAAATCCATGTGAAAGCACAATGATGTAATTTTCACAAATTATGTCCAAAACGAAACAAAAAATCAAATAAAATAAACACAACATGATTTTTTTTTAATGATACAAAAATGATTTATATACAAAGGAATATAATATGACAGAAATCCAATGGGGTAATGGAGAAATTTAATCCGTGTGTGTTTTTAGGGGTGTGTGTGTGTATGTGTGTGTGTGTGTGTGTGTGTTTCTTACTTTCGAATTGCGAAGCAGTGCTCTGGCCATGCAAACAAGCTGCCTCTCTCCTACAGAAAAATTCTCGCCGTTCTCCACAACTGGCGAGTCCAGCTTCTGTGGCAAATTAGAAATCTACCGAAGACGCAGAGAGACGTTTGATTGGTTCGTTGCTTCCCCGTAACACATCAAGTTACTGCTAATGGCAGGCCTGAAGTTTTAAATCTGTACTTACTGCATTTTTCATGTATGTTTTCTCCAGAGCCATCCAGAGCTCCTCATCGGTGTGCTTATTAAATGGGTCAAGGTTATACCTGCATAAAATTCAACACACATTTAGGCTTTTTAGTATAAATACAAGAACTCTGTGATATTTATTCATTAGCCTGTGTTATCATACACTGATCTAATCTGACTAGTTTAATTTTATATCAAGACATACTTGAAGCAATATTTAATAACGATCTATGTCAGCCCAGAAGCAATATCTGACAGAAACCAAAAACTAGGCGTCCTGACTCCCCTCTTCATTCCCATCAGTAGTCACCATGTTGCTTCTCTTCTCATTTGCATAAAATTAAACTCCTGTCACTTTTTGCAACACAAATGCAACTGTAATTAAAAATGAACAATTGGCGGCCATTTTGTCGCATCGTGTCACCGCAGGTGTGCACTTCTAGTCCAAAAAGGCACTTCGAAGGTCAGAGATAAGAGTTGAGCGGTTACCTGACAGTGCCGATGAAGAGGACCGGGTCCTGTGGGATGATGGACAGCTGACTGCGAAGATCCTGCAGGCCCAAAGTGCAGACGTCCATGTTGTCGATCAGAATAGTGCCCTCTGCTGGCTCCACCAAGCGAAACAGAGCCACACCCAGTGACGATTTACCTGCCACATTACAAGATTAAATCCTTTAAAAACCTGTATCCTGTCTTTCTTACCAGTTATAATGCATCCATAACATTATTATGATTTGTTTGGGTCGAAATGATCTAGTTACCAAATGGAACAATGAAAATGATAGGAACAATTACAAGCAGCTTATTTTATATGTCTTACTTACACTGCCTTCAAGAGGATCATGTTAAAGGGTTTTATGTGGATTTTTTCCATAAATATTTTTCATATTGTTCATAACTATGATGAAATTGAGAGAAAACTGCCAGCACATTATTCAGTTTTTCCTCTTAAAGCATATTACTGAGTAAATATTGTGACTCGCATCTCACCTGAGCCGGTACGCCCCACTATGCCGAGTTTCTCTTGTGGTTTGATTGTGAAGTCGAGCTGATCCAGCACTATCGGTGTGCTCTCTCTGTACTTCATGCTGTAGTTTTTAAAGGTGATAGCACCCTCCTGCGGCCAGCCTGATGGGATGTTGATGCCTTTCACTTTGCGCGGTGCTTCAGACACACAGCCCTGTGAAACCGATCATATTTTAGCAGTGACTCAGTAAAAATAACATTGAGCAACAGTCTGCAACTCCAACTGAACTGATGTGCCTTATAGAGTCAAAATGTTAAAAAAAAAAGAGTGAATGTTCAAATCAGTGAATATAGCTATACACTGGAGGTTAAACCTTATTTATATATCATGACAAGCCATGTAAAATATTATTTAAAATGTTAAAACCGATAGTCTGACTAGTATTCTGTTAAAATGTAGAACGTCTCACAGTGATGTACTCCTGCAGTCGCTCCACTGAGGTAAACTTCGCCTCCACTTCCGTAGAGAGCCTCACGACGTACTGTAGTATGCCTGTCAACTGCAGGGAATAAAAACACAATAAGCAACACAAGTAAACACTTTCCTACACACTACTGCAATGCTTAACTCTAACACTGAGCTAATATCACCATTGTGTTTGTGTGTTTGTGTGTGTATGTGTGTTACCTGTATGGTATACGATAGGGCCAGACCCTTGAGTGCAGGATTGATGGCCTCATTGGAGCTGAGCACTACAAACAGCCCCACCAGCAGAGTAACAGAGGCAGACAGGAAGTCCAGCCAGAAGGACAGCCAACGTGTTCCGCAGTTAAACAACAGGAAGTGATTGGAGTTATAATCGCTTATCATTTTAAACCTGTCAAGGAAACAGTCACATCACACACACACAGAGGATATGAGATCAGTACGAGTCAATACTTCATACTGTTAATAAAATATGTAGTTTGATTGTTTGGTCATACTGTTGTATGTACTGTGCTCTTTTGTCGTAGGCGTGGATGGTGCTGAGGCCCTGGATGACGGAGGTAGTGAGAGAGATGCAGGGAGAGCGACTCACATTCTCCATCCGCTTCATCTCTCGAATGCTCCTCTGGAAGATGCTAAACCACACAACGCAACATAGAGTTAGCATAGAACCACAACACCACACCACAACACTTCCTGATGTTAATACTCTACCACAACCCCACTTACTTATTTACTTTTCTATATAAATATATATATACATATATATTTATAAGTTTGCATCCCCTTAGGACAAATTCAAGAAAATGAGTATGGAATAAAACACTCTGTGTTGTGTTCTTATAGGAAAATAATCAATGTGACTTCATGTTGCCACCAGGAAGCTTATTATTTTCCAATAACCGTACTTCCTGAGCTTTTTGTATTCCTCTTAAACCCCAACAATTTGTCAGCAATTACATTTTTACATTTAAAGAACAATATGTCACACATTTTATCCATTTATTGTTACATTTAGTGTTGTGGAACGTCCACAGAACAAGTTAATTAGTGTTCTTACTTACATTATAGCAGCTAAAAACAGTTGTTCCCTCATCCCTTACTCTATCATGAAGACTGATGAAGACTGTGCCATTGCAGAAAACTTACTGACTCTGGAGACTTCTTCCATAAATGTTAAATAAACGTCTTCTTAAAGAAAACTTCAAGGATTATACTTTTATCTTTGTTAAATAAGATCACATTTTAACCCATTTACTAGTAGGTTTAGTTTATGTGGTGCGTCAGCCATTCAAGTCCCTGCGAATGAGCTGTTACTATAGAAACTATTATGTATTAGAATGAACGTATTAATATAATCCTGTGAATTGCAGCTGCACTACTGTCAGAGCTGCTGTTCTGGGAAATTAATCAATTCCTTCTGACCAATCAGAATTGTGGTATAAACAAACTGCCTTTATATCTCTTTGCATTCTTTAAACCAGGTCTGGAGCTTGAGCGACATTTTTATAGATTTTGTACCTCAGTTCATTTGAAAAATCGTAAAATAGAGGTACATTTTTCTTTTTGGCACAGAAACCATAGGTTTATGGGATAGAAAAGCTTTGTAGTTAACTGTACTTTTATTTTACTTAAAATAGCAGAGCTGAACTTTTTTTTTTTTTTTTTTAAATCACAAAATCTCAGACTGCCATTTTCACACTGATCAGCAGATGGCAGTGTTCACCAAACTAACCAACTTACCACATCAGCATCTAATTTTATTTTCTAACATTGTCTATTCCATCTCTGTTTGAAACAACACTATGGTTCAGTGACCCACATGACATTTACAAACATATTACAATCCCAAATAGAACTGTTTTCCTTTTTGTATCATATCTTTGATATGATTACATCTTAACAGTGGTCTCTTACATTGCCTACACTGCCAAAGCAAGTGCTACTCGTAAGCGTCTGCACTGCAGGTGACTGAGGGATGAATGTTAAATCTTACTAGAGGATGACAGCAAAGATGGCTCCAAGTGCAACCACGGCGATAAGGAGGAAGGGAAAGACGATGCAGATGGTCAAGATAGTGGTGATGACGATGAGGCAGAACTGCAGGAAGTTCTCCATGTTGAACGGCAGGACGGTGTCGATCTCGTCCTGATCCTTGCTGAAGCGATTCACCATACGGCCGGTAGGAGTCGTGTCAAAGAAGCTCATGGGACTGGCCAGGATCTAATGGGCAAAGTTACAACATTAATCACTATACTATACTATACTATACTATACTATACATGCTCCAGTTTTGTGTAACATGTTTCTTTCAAATCATCAAGCTGTATTAACTTCTAATGGCACAAAGAGTTAAAATGCACAATGATAATCACAGCATTGACTTCCAGGTCTAATGCCTATGCTGATGGCGTGTGTCAGGAAGTCTCACCCTCTTGAACATGGTGTCGTGGAGTTTAGAGGAGGCGTGCAGCGTCACTTTAGTGAAACTGTAACCCTTCAGGGCACTCAGCACCACCATGGCCACCACAGACAAGCCATATATCATCTGATAGAAGCCCAGATCAGGATTTTGGGAGATGTCACCGGTGTCAGAGGTGGGATCTGATGCATTTGAGACCTGTGAGAAAAAGAGAGAGTTTCACACATCATCAAAATACCCCCACATTCTTGTGCATATATTACTCCTTTTCTAAAAACAATTTTCAAAAATTCAGCTGCCATCCAGGTAAAAAATAGCTATACTGTATAATCCAAGTAGCTACATATAATAATCACATCTGCATTAATTGAATAAACAAGAATGATTTCACACTAAATTTTACATTTTACTGATTATCTAAAGTTTATAATGTCCATCTAAACTCCATACCAGTTTACTCATCATCTCCATACGTCATCTCCATACCGGGAGACAGAATATTAACATTGCTATAATTTGCGAATTCCCGCTGTGGGAATTTTAAATTAATTGATAGAAAGGGAAATTTCTTTCCTAACTTTCACTGTGTTCACATTTTCACACTTTGTGTTACTTTTTGTGGTTCTCATGTTAAGAGATATCAGCAGTCAAAACTGTCAGCTCTCTTTTGCGTGAATTAGCAATGTAAGAGCGCACAACTGTTCAGGAAACAAAAGGGCCAAGTGTACAAATATGCATGGTGTAAAGTAATGTCTTCATTCTTTATTTCCGTTAATGCAGTATAATCATCACTGTGTGTGTGTGTGTGTGTGTATGTGTGTGTGTGTGTGTGTGTGTGTGTGTGTGTGTGTTTTTTTACCCCAGAGCCTTGACTTAGCCAGTAACTGAGCCACCAGTTGCTGAAGGCAGTCATTCCCACCAGCAGGATGAAGAATATCATGACAAAAAACAACAGAATGTAACCTAAAGAGTGTGAGAGACAAAGAGACAAAATAGAGTGGAAAAATGAGAAATGAGCAAGACAGAGTGAGTGTATGAATGATTGAGTTGGTGAGTGAGTGAGTGATTGAGTGTGTGTGTGTGTGTGTGTTTGTTTGTTTGTTACCTCCAGCAGCACGGCAGTACTGGTGGTAAGTTCTCAAAGTAACTGATCCTTCCTGAGACACCTCCTTGGTGACGAGCTGGTCTTTACCCTCTAAGGTTCAGAAACACATTGAAACCATTTAAAAGAGCAGATCTGTGGAGTTAAAGCATGCTTGTGTAGATATTTGATAGTATACTTGACATGGGCAAGAGATTTACAGCACCTTTTATTTCCTGAGTCTGGGATGTTGTGTCATCTGGTTTAATTCTCTCATCAGACATGTCGAAGGCTGGACAGGACATTGACAAACACAAACGTAAAAAATGATTACCACATTCTGTTACTTTATAACGCAAATAATTTGCTCGTTATGTAATTTCAGTTATCAGAGAAAACGCTTCTTTGGATGATTGAAATTTGTGCAATTTGTAGCCATAAAACCTCCCAAATGAATTTTTTTTTACACAGGCTTCTTCTTCACTGGGTTCATTGGCAGGTTGTAGACATGTGATCATGTATTTACAAATACACTCATGCTGACCCGGAATTTTGCCATTATCTGATTACTTAAGCGCATGTAAATCAGGCTAAAACCTGATTATTTATAATTCTCAAAATACGCCTTCTAAGAGTCAGATCAACCCAGTGTATCCTGCGCTGTATGACCTCTGACCTGGGTTTACATTTCCGCTGCCTTGGTTGCTGTGCTCGCTGGAATCAGAGGGGCTCACTGGGGCTTCGTCCTTTACCTCCTATGAAAAATAACAATACAAAATCACGCTTTTCAGTACATCTGAAGAAATCAATATGCTAAAGCGACAAAAGAAAGCACCATTACATTGCTCTCTTCCAGCTGGTAGTTGCTGATGAGATATGCATATCGACCCTTTGTGTTCATCAGCATTCTGTGCGTTCCAGCTTCCTTAATCTTCCCATCCTCCAAAAGCAAGACCTCATCACAGAACTCCAAATACTACAGAGAGAGAGAGAGAGAGAGAGAGGAAAGACAGGTGGTAAAATAAAGTCATCAAAAGAGATAACCCCCACAGGCTGTTTATTGTGAGTTGCACATTAAATGAGAGGCTCATAAATGGCTTTAGGGATGATGTGGGTCGCTTAATGTTTACCTGTGCGCTGAGTGAGCATGATTCATCTAAAGTGTGTGTCAAAGGTTTGATAATGATTGTGCATGTATTCCTCTCTGATATCAGACACTTATTTTTTAATATTATTTTATACCACAGAGCTGTTGAATGCTCAATTCTGATTGGTCATTAATTTTCAATAGCAGCTCTGACACTAGTTCCAGCTCCTGTTATTTACGTTTATATTTATTCATTTCGCAGATGCTTTTATCCAAGGCCACTTACAAATGAGGAAATACAAGCAAAGCGATATATCAAGCAGCGCCACCATACAAGATTTTTAACTGAGTTATTTAACTGAGTTATTTAAATATCTTATTGCTAATGTTATTTAGCATTTTATGGAAGGAGTCTCCAGTGTCAGTGCTTTGTAAGAATCAAAAGTAAAGCTTTAACTTTAAGTTTTAACTTTAAGACCAGGACAGAGGACTTTGTGCTTTGTGGTTTCTCTGTAACACAACAAGCTGCGTTTTGTGTCTTATTAACTTCGAGAGAGAGAGAAAAAAGAAGAAGAGACGAATGTTAAGTGATAACCAGGATCTACCTTGTTTTGCAGTCGCTGCACAACATTAAATTTAACAATGAACGGACAAAACGAATGACGTGTTGTTCTTTAATACATAATATTACTTGTTTATTATTACATAAATCATTGGCAAATTGCTTGAGAGGATGTCTTCCAAAATATGACTAAAGAGTTTTCCGTCCTGCTAAATATGGCCTTTTTTATACAACTTGATGTGATTTTTTTTTTTTTTTTGCCAAACAAATGAGCATCTGTATGGCGTGAGCTCATTACACCCAGCTGAGGACCCCACATTTAGCAGGTTTGACTAAAAAAAAAATTATTTGTGGCAACATAAACATAAAATTCTCATAAGCGGCTCATGTCAGGCAATCCTTCAGTAATTGCGTCCAGACAGAGTCTACTTTCAACACGTCCGAGTTTCAGCTTGGACACATTGCACAAATATGTTTGTAGATGGAATATAAATGATGGCTCTATTTAGTCTGTACCCTTAGTTTAGTAAGGTTAGATTTATGAAACAGTAGAAGAATAAATCAAAGATCAAAAATGACCTAAATACCTGAAGCTGATGTGTGACCAGGATCACGGTTTTGCCCTTCAGCTCTTTTTTGATGCACTCCTCAAAGATGTGCTTGCCCACGTGGGCGTCGACCGCCGACAAAGGGTCGTCCAATAGGAAGATGTCTCGGTTGGAGTAGACCGCTCTTGCTAGGCTGACTCTCTGCTTCTGACCACCTGATAAATTCAGACCGCGTTCTCCGATCTACACACACATCAAAAATATGCATCAATGTATATTCGCCACCAGTTAGAGAGACAAATATTATGATATGTTTTACTGCATTAGGCTCTGAAAACAAACCTCTGTCTGGTCACCATACGGGAGAATAGCAAGATCTGGCTTCAGACTGCAGGCGTGGATAACACGGTTATACCTACAACACAAACACACACATACAGACACACATATATAAAAAATACACCAAGTCCTTAAAACCCAGACAGTTTCATAAGAGAAAGTCTTAATTGTGCTTGATTATGCTATAACATGTATTACAGATACACTTCAAGGACACACAACACCCAAACCCTGAGCATGAGAACAAATTTAACACGTTTAACACTTTACTCGTGCTCTGTCAATCCAGACCTCAGCATTTAGCACAGGAAATATACACTGCTAAAGCTATGATTTGTGTTGAATAATTTACTGATATTGAAATGCCCTATGTGTTTACACACTTGCAAATTTGCACAATTTGGGTTGGATAAAAAAATATAAAGGTTAAGATTAGTTACAGTTACATTTAATATTGTGGAACAAGTTATCACTTACATTATAGCAGCTCTAAACAGTCGTCCCCTCAACATTTACTAAGACAAAAAAAATGACACGTTTTGTCATGTTACTGAGAAAATATGCAGTTTTCTGTTTTTGGAAAACTTTCTACCTGTTACAAAGCGCTGACACTGTAAATAAATAAATGTTAAATAAACGACAATTACAAGATTTCAATCTTAATCCGTAAAATGTTAATCAATTTATTATACAGTACACATGCACAGTAGGTTACATGTGAACGAGCTGTTACTATAGAAATGATAACGTAGTACAATAAGTGCATAACTATACAGTAATTCGCAGCTGCACTACTGTCAGAGCTGACATTACGGAAAATTAATCAACATCTTCTGGCCAATCAGATTCTAGAATTTAGCAGCACTGTGGTATAAATTTATGTCTGTAACACTCATCCATATTTCATTCACATTCTGAGTATCTTTTTAATGAGCGTGTTGCTTCTTGCATTGCTATTGCTATTCCGAATCCGTACGAATTTCTCATGAGGTCAGGTTGAAATGTCAAAATTGCAAACAAATATATGCGATTTTTGGTTAGATAAGTGTTTGACCACGTACAGTTCTGTAATATGTAGCTCAGGGTGTGTTTGTTATAGAGTAGTTTATAGATCAGTTTGTGTTAGAAGTAAGGCACGGTGTCTCGGGTTTGTGTGTTACCTGTCTTGGTCAAAAGGTTCTCCCATTAAAATATTATCTTGTACAGTTCCATGAAAGATCCAGGCTTGTTGGGAAACGTAGGCTAACGTTCCATTTATCGAGACTGATCCACTCTGAAGATGCATCTAAGAGCAAAATAAAGAAATGGTCACTGGTTAAGCCATTGGATCACTGCTTGGGAGGTCGTGAGTTTAAATCCCAACACTGCCATGCTGCCACTGCTGGGCCTTTGAACAAGGCACTTAACCCTCAGCTGCTTAAACAAGATAAATGTAAGTGGCTCTGAATAAGGATGTCTGCCAAGTGCCATAAATGTTACATTACTCATTCCCATCTAAACAGTTACATATTATATATAGTGTGATGAATAATACCACATGTGATGAAAACAGTTACATATAGTGTGATGAATAATACCACATCACCATACAGACAGGTGATGTCATGAGATTATCACTGTTCATATTATTATTACGTTCCATTTCCGTCAACAAAAATGTCACTGAAAAAACATGCGACTAATTACGTCACTGAACCAAAAGTCCAAGTTATGGTCCTGTGAAAGAGTACCATACCTGCTCAAGTATGCTTGATATCAGCGAGGATTTTCCACTTCCAACATTGCCACAAACTCCAAGCAAACTTCCCTGGAACGAAAAAATGTTTATCAATCACCATGGCAGCTTGTCATTAGATAAAAAAATGTATACCATGCCTATGTTGAATGCTCAATTCTGATTGGTCAGAAGGTTTCTGTAAATTTTCTGTAACGGCAACTCTGACAATAATTCCAGCTGCAAGGTTTATATTAATATGTTATTGTTTCTATAGTAACAGATTACACAGGGACTTGTATGGTGAACACTCAGCATGGTGAACAACAGCTTTTATACAACATTGTCATTACAAAACACTTCTTTGGGTTGTGAAACATAAACGAGACTCACACACATAGACACACACCTTGGGAAGAGTAAACGTGATGTCCTTTAGTGTTGGTTTGGTGTCTTGTGTGTGTGTGCCGTTCTGAGTGACCTCCACAGGCTCTACTGTACTCTTCTTTACCCCGTTGGCCACAGACACTGGGCTCTCAGGGCTGTTTGGAGCAGAGGAATGCCAGGAGAACGAAGCTTCGTCCATCACTAAAGCAGCACTCATGTCTTTGTTCTGGATCAGATAGGGGTCGGGATTCTTTATCATCAGGATCCTCTGGGAAGGAAAGCACAGGAATGAGTATAATAATTATATAATTAAGCTCAGCAACTTGCAAGAAATGTACAGGTTTGCAATCCAAACCTTCTGAAATGCTATTTGGAATTAAATTTTAATTCAATTTTTTTAAAAGTTATTTGGAAAGCTATTTAAATCTACACAAAGTAGAGTACACATTTCTCATTTTTATGAAACAGGTATACTATTCATATAAATCTTCTGATTGTTAAATAAAGTCAAAAGTAAATGTCTGAAAATTAGACTATGAAAAACTGGGAGTGCTTCAGTGATTTAATGTACAAACTTACACGTAGGAGGGGAAGAATGAAGATCAAAATTTGTAAAAACAGGAGCGAAAGGAAAATAAAAGTCAAACCTTTAATCGTGTGAGAGCCACTTTCGCTTCAGCTAATGCTTTTACAGAGAACGGCAGTAGACCCATCGTCATCCGCAAAGAGTTAAACACAGCAATGATGGTGTATGCCTACCAAACCACAGAGAGACATACAGTGTATACAAACAATATTTACATATGATTTCTTCCACAGTTACATCATTTTTACAACCTCCCTGAGTGTGCGTGTTATTTTTTATAGCAGTTATGAAAGCCTAATAAACCACTGGCTCAAACTTATCACATGAATGTCACTGAAAAAGGATCACATGATTGTCGTTTTTACTGCCACAGGGTTAAAGAGGAGTACTGTAGGCCACTGAACTATTTTATCCTGTCCATGCGTAAGGAGGGTGACAACAGAAGCCGTATAAAAGGTGGACACTCACAGTGGAGGGCTGCAGAGGTAACCTGAGTGCTGTGTGAGAGATGAAGGTAACGATCGTGGCCAGAGAGGGAACTATTGCAGTAAAGGAGGAGTTCATACTCTGAGTATATCCCACTTTCTCCAAAAGCAACTTCTCTTCCTTCCTGATACCTACAGAGGAAGAGAGAGAGAGAGAGAGAGAGAGAGAGAGAGAGAGAGATTAGAATATTTATAATATAAATAAGAATTATAATATTTGTGAAGCTGAATGTTAGGGTCGGTTCATAAATAATTTGGTTTATAAGCCATACCCAGGAAAAAAACACTAAAGTAACTATATTACTGCACGGCAGTTGATTCTACATCAGCATTTATACTAGGAGCACAACGAACAGTTTGGATCGAAGCTTCGGTTTTAATGAATTGAGGCAACAATCATAAATCTGGCTCGAAAATATAAATGTGTACCTGTAATTTTCTTTTCAAAAGACTCCTCCCATGCGTACATCTTAATGAGTTTGATGCAGGTCAGGACTTCGTTCATGGTGCGAACGCGTTTGTCTGTCACAGAGACGGCCTTTTTCCGAAACACTCTGATCAAAAAGCCAATGAAGAACTGAAGAAGAGCACAAGAACACAGAGGCTCAGTTGTGGTTTTCAAACCACAGACTGTATTTTCTGCCAGCGGGCCTCATTTATTAAGCTGGATATGAGCAAATGTATTCATAAATCGTTCATAGGAGCATTCTGAAAGAAATTTAGTATTCATGAAAATCCTGAGAGACGTTCGTATCCTAAAGCCCTATTCAGATTGGATTACGTTATGATGGGGACGTCTGTAATAACTTTTCTATACACTTCCTCAGTGATAAAACGCTCGCATCTGGATACCAATAAAAGTCCCATAGGAGGAGCGAGTTTCTAGCAGGTTGTATTTTGTGTATAACATGTACAACCAGATGTTTGCGTCACATGGTCACACCATCACGCTCCATTCACAAAATGGCATCCAATCCGTCAAAGAGGCACTGGAGCAGAGAAGAGACGCTGGCTCTTATTTTTAAAATTCGAAATTTCCCCAGGACCCCATGTAAATGTAATCCTATCTAAATAGGGCTTAATTCACTTGATATTTCAGCCTTTTCAGGTGCTGTTAGGCTGCTAAATATTTTTCATTGGTGTATACGTGAGTCAAAATAATCTCCTCTTCAATATATTTCTGTATAATATAATATATTATATATATTTCTATCATTGTAAGGATATTTGAAATTTGAAAAAAAAGGGTGCTGTGTTAAAAGTTCACCAGAAGTTCACTAACTCACCTGGATAGGCAGAAAGATGAGGTAAATAATGATTCCTATGAGTGCAGTGTAGCCCAAGATGTAGCATGAATAAATAATACACACAAGCAGCAACAAGGGGATACACAGTAGAAACGTGCCAAAAAGCCCCGCCTCAAATATTCGATAGCCATCACTCGTTAATACGTTGACCATCTGCAGGAGAGAGAGAGAGAGAGAAAATCTAAATAATGTAATTTTTTTCAATTAAGAGTACCCCTAAGCCCTTTTTATTCATCTTAATTCATTTTAATTCAATTCGGTTATTAAGTCACTAGTTTTTATTTAGCTGTTTAATTTCGATATATTATTTTAGTTAATGAAAATGTTTTTCATAAATTTATCTTTTAACCCCAATACAGAGGCCATGTGTTATCATGAAATGACATTAAAAATTTGCTTGACTCGACTATGGCTATATTTCAAAAGGGGGTTTAATTGATGCTGACAATCAATTCTGACAATTCCGCGATTTTAAGATACTCTTTGACCCTCAGTAAGGTCAAAGCAGATTATCATTTTATTTTATCCAATATTTTAGTGTAATTCAGTGGCATGTAAGTAACATATTTTTATAATAACGTATAATTTTTTTTCTGGAGGAATCCGGATGCTCGGTAAGCGCTGGAACACTTGCATTGAATGAAAATGCTACACTTTTCTGACATCTATTTGCAGAAAAATATATTAACTGCAAAATTAAGAAAAAAAAAAAAAAAAAGTTTTCATTTAACTCACCCTCATAGGTTTACTTACAAACTACCAGCAAAAAAAAGTAGTGTTGCATTAAAAAAAAATTCAAAATACAAATAAATTTGATTATTATTCATAAAGATATTTATAATAATTTTTTTAATATTTTATCATTCAGAAACACTTTTATTCATGAATAATATATAGAAATATTGGTGTGTAACCAATAAAATTTTAATTTGTGTTTGATTCAAGCAGCAATTAATGGGGCCAAGCAATTTTTGGCCCCAAATCCTTAACGACGGAAGAAGATCAGAAGCCATCGAGACCACTGGCTCTAGTTCCCAAGGAGATGTACTAAATTTGAAGGCAATATTGTGGAGATACTGCCTCACTTCCTGTTTTCAGCAGCCCTACCAAGTTGCACATGAGCTCCAAGCTTTAGGTCATAAATTGCTAAATATATTAACATTTTATATTTTTGAAGTACAAAATTTGAACATCACCTCGACTCCTTTCAGTACATTTGTCATTATTTTCAAAGAATTTATAAGAAAACATCACCATATCTCAGAAAAATGTATTGTAGCATAATTTATCATGATATTGATATGATATTGTCATATCGCCCAGTCCTACTAACAATCAACCAATCAACCTACTAGCAATCAACCGAATGACCAATCAGAGGTACCTCTCCTACAGTGACGTCGCTGAGTGTTCGGAGTTTGATGATTTTCTGGAAGGCGAGCATACTGAAGGCTCCTTTCATTCGGATGGAGGTCCGCAGGTTTATGGCCCAGAAGAGCGACGCAAAGAAAGCTTTACTGAACTCAGAGATGAACAGCGCCACACACAGGCCCACGCCATGCACCAGCGTGGACCCCTCGGGCTGCTCCACATACGTCAGGATCTCGTTCACCAGAATAGACTGAAGAATGCATAAAGAACACAGAGAGAAAACAGTGCTTGAGAGGAAGAAATAGCATTCACCTTAACAATGTAGGTACTCGCCCAGGTCATTTCTTTCTTTATTTTTTAAGGAAATACACATAAAAAAAACCTCTTGGATGCTTGTGGATTCTCTTGTGTATGCAATGTGTATGATACATGAATGGAAATTGCTGCAACTGAAATACATCTAAAGATCAGTTATCTTTTAAACATTAAACTAACCTAAACATAACGCATTTAACATGCAGTGAATGTGATTCAAAAATTTCATGAAAAAAATTATTTACAATATTCCTACACTTATAGCAAAAATATAGCAATAGGAGAATTTGAACTAAAGAGGATATTAAGGAAGTTAGGAGCACGTTAAACATAAGATTTTATGGTGTGTAGAAGTAGAGAAAAAGAACGTACCGGTCCAATAAACACTGCTAATGTGAACAGAACAGTGACGATGCAAGACACTATAAAGCGAGTCTTCTGGAAACGCATCACTACTGAGGCGAGGGACGCTTTCTCAATGCCCACACGCGCCACCTCTTCCTCCCACATCCTTAAGAACCTACACACACACACACACACACACACACCAGCATAGTTTTAATCTTACAAAAAATAATAATGCAAAATGTGTTTACTGATAATCAGATCCCTTAAGTAATGTAGCCTGTACGTAATGGTTAACCCAACTGAGGGTGTGCTTGTACAGGAAACTAATCAAGGACAGGATGGTGTGATGAAGCACAGTTACTGCCACCGGTAACGCTGAAGTTGATTATTTTCCTCTAGATGCATATCCTTAAGTGGTCTATTCGTCTTACATCGCAGCAATTTGCTGTTAAGTTTTTTATTTATTATCAAACAACATGTACTTTTTATATCCATTTTTAGTTACATTTAATGTTGTGGAACATCCAACAAGCCAGTTATTGCTATAACTTTATAACAGCTATAAACTAAACTCAATTTTAATCTTTTATTAAAAGGAGAATAATGCTAAAATAATAATAAACACTTTAAAAGTTATTTTTTAAAGTATTTACAAATACATATTTTATATTTAAAGTATTATTGTGGAAAAAACGATTTTTTTATTTTTCTTATTATTATTTTAGATTTTATTTTATTTTAAATTTATTATATTAATAAAAAGGAGATTATTGTCCCTGTAACACTCCCTCCATCTCTATTTTCAACTCAGAAACAATAAATTTTAATTTTTTTTAAATTCTATAATTACAGAATGAAAAAAGATGACCTTTTAACTAATAAACTCACAGCTTCATCCTACACCTCTGCCTATAATACCTGTAGCCTTTATGACCTACCTCTCTCCATTTTTGTGCATGCCATCATGAGGAGAAAGACTGAGAGAGCTTGCATCCAGACGATTCCTGAACAACTTCCACATCATGGGCGTCATCCATGAGAACGAGGTAAAGGAGAAGAATCCGGCATCGTCCATAGGGTTTGAGCTGCAAAAAAGGAAGAAGTAACACAAACACTTATATAAGCCATTACATACCTTATTACACGTTAGATATATTCGTAATTATTTTTATTCTTGTTTGTTCCTAAAGCACATGAAGATCTGATGGGAAAGTGCAATATAAATAAAGTTCACTATCGTTGTTTATTCTTAAAAAGAATTCCTTAAGGGCCAACAGAAAAGCGTTCGAATATCATCCGGAGACTGTGAGTTAGAAATGAGACGATGACATGGCCGTCCGTGGCCAGGAGTCTGAGACAGTAAAATTAGCTGGGTGGGAGGAGCATACTGTCCCTTCTCTCGCCTGTCAATCACGGCAACACTGGCCAATGTGGGCTTCTGTGAGCTCATGTATGCAGAAGAGGGCAAACAGCACTTTCTTCAGAGTGTGTTACGCCGCCCTGTGACGCAGCATGAGCAGCAGTTCGAAAAGATGCTGACTTCACGTGTCTCAGAAAAAGCACATGGGGGAAAATATCCCACTGATCATACTGTATGTTTAATAATCATACAATAACATTGAAGTTAAATGACGTGTCATCATCACTGGATAGATATGGCATGGAGCATGTTTACCCTGAGCTGAAGCGGAAAGGAATCAGGGTCTTCATGCTGTCGTGGTATTTCTTCCTATGGCTGAGCGGAAGCTCTGGTTCTCTGTAGTCTGGAATCAAAGAGCCTTCAGGAAAGGAGATCATGCTGACAGACGACTCGGGCCTCCAAGCAGAACTGTCTCTCCTCTTCCTCTGTGGAAAGAATTCAATGGAATAAAAAAAAGGTTTTAGAAGTTATGAATGAAAGTGCAGGAGTGAAAGGAAGCTATAAAGAAGGACAGACACAGCAGACGTTACTCACGAAAGATAGTCCTTCAACACTTTCTTTCTCTTTCGGTTGATGTGAAAAGCCCGTCATTTTCATGTGGCTCTGTAGAAAAAAACAGAATGAAAAATCACATGATCACTATGCGCAGCATATTTTAAGAGATTTCAGTATCCTTAAATGTTTATTATTTAGAACTGCTGGCATTTTTACACTTTAATATGCAGTATGTCTAAGACAGGTTCGATTTTTCTTACAGCAAAACAGTTGTTCACAATACGTAGTTTCTACCAACAAGTATATAGTACACTGTATATCAAGCTGTATCTATACTATACATGCCTGTTTACTCAATGAAAAATATGCATTTTGGCATAACTTGCATTTTTAAAAAAAATTTTAACTGGACGAAAGTCTTTAGAAAGAAGTCAGCAGCTTCATAATATCTTCCAGTATTAGTCTGTATGAGTTCAACAGACACACTTAGCACAATGCAATAAGTAAGTAAAAAAAAAAACATCTAGATATATCCATGAACGTGCATATTTTTTGTTCATGCATCCACATTTGATTTTAGATTCTTGAGACGGATTATGACTGGGTGTCAATTAAGTAAAACCAAGACTGGAGTTTTACTAAAACATTGTTGCTGATAAATTATTATAACATTTCAAATATGATTTGATTTCACAGCCTATATAATTATTATAGAATTATATACCTATAATTATTAAATAATCAATAAATGGTCTCTTCTTAAAGAATACTGAAAATGAAACCATGTAAAATAACCTACTTCTTGTAGGATCAGTAATATTTCACTAGTACAAAACTATGATTATTAATTTCTATTATATTTCTAAAATTATTATATCCATAATGCTTATCAATGCATTATCAAAGTCTCAAAATGTAAAGTCAGAAAATTACCTGTGTTTGTCTCATGCGAGGAGGAGAAGTGATTTGCGCTGCAGCCTGATTCATTCTGAATGCTTTTATTCTCCACCAGTGTTATTCTTGGCTCGGGCTCTGCTTCAAGTTACGTCAGAAACGTTATGAGTCGAAAAGGTTAACTAGAGCAGAAGTCTTGGTCAGAGGCTGTTCCTGTCTTTTCCCATCACCGAAGCTGATTCATGACATGCTGAGTCACAGACGCGCTGTCCTGTACTTCTGTTTATACGGATTTTACCTTTAGTCACAATAACTGAAGGGGTTTATTGACTTGTGTTCATTTATATTTTGCATACATGGTGCATGGAATATAAACCGTTCCTCCCCATTGCTCATCTATTTCTCTCTCTCTCTCTCTCTCTATCTCTCACACACACACACACACACACACAACATATTGCAAAATGCTTCTGATTCTCACACTCATCAAAAAGAAACCTGAGGTGAAAGAGGGTGTACTACACCCTCTATAATGATAAGAGAAAAAGATAGGAAGAATGATGGCTTTGGTTCACCTCCAATGATGTGACCAAGATTTACCTACATAAATTTTCAGATAATCACAAGACAAGGAGCAAAAGTATGTTTCAGTCATGTCAAGTTACTTCAGCAGAAGTCAATTATAAAATAATCCGATTTTATCAACCTTTGTGTGTCTTCTTCGCCTTGCTGTTTTGCTTCTGAATATGAAGAGTTAATGTTCAGCACTCTGTGTGAGTTAATCAATACTTCCAAAATCTCTATCACCTAGTTTTACTGAGAGCACTGTTAAACATTAAACATTAACACTGCTAATCGCCTCAAAGTGCTGTCAATTACTCAGTGGGTAAGAGGGGACATCCAGACGTCAGCAAAACACTGATTTTTATCCTTTATCCTTTGTTATGCTTTCTTATCGCAAGAATACTCCCAAGAAACCAACGCATACACACTTCCTGCGGTCTCCATGCACACCACGAAACAATATTAGCAAAGATATTAAAATAGCTAAACATATTCATTTTAGAAATGTACCGCACAGTACCACTGCAGATCAGATCTTATTTCTGTGGAGCACCATTCTCAGGACAGCTGTGGCAAAGACATGGTAGTAGTGTGTGTGTGGTACGAGTGTATCAGGTCCAGCTATCTTACTGGGATTTTAAACATAGTGCTGTAAATAAATACTGTTTAAAACAACCAAAACAACACTGCTGGACTTGATCCACTCACACCAGCACCACACACACTACTACGTCAATGTCACGGCTGTACTGAGATTAATCCACTACAGCTGTTACGGTGTTTAGTCACGGCGTACGATCAGACAGTCACCTCACCTCTTACCTGATTAAAGTGTACTTCTGTCATTATTTTACCCTTACTCCAGTGGTTCTCATCCCTCTTGTGTCCAGCTGTGTACACAACCCTGTACCTCTGGACACGCCCTAAATCACACTACAGCAACCTCAGTATAAAACAATCAATTTTTGCCCAAATGATTTGGGTCTAGGTATCGAAATATAAATCCATTAGTCATTTAAACCACCGTGACCGTGACCAGGATAAAGCAGTTACTTACGCTGAATAAATGAAAGCAGTAAAGACACCATACAGGTTACACTGTCATGTTAATGAACATGACTTTCCTTTGTCCTGCTAGCTTCATATCTGACCTCTCGCAGGAGCTATTTTTTTTGGGTCCTGTGGGAACCCAGAGCACAATGCAAACCTCTATGCCAGTTAGATTTTTTTTATTTTAGGCCCATTCCACCTCTTTTCCTAGCAGCTACTCTTTCTTTCATCTTATAACGACAATGTGATAAATACTGACACTGTAAGAAATTTAATAGAAATGCAAAGACACTTTGGTACACTTTTCAACACTTGTGACTTGTGTTTGTAAACGGTCAAATAATCGCATTATCTGATGTCGCCCAGATGAGGATGGGTTCCCTTTGAGTCTGGTTCCTCTCAACGTTTCTTCCCCCTGATGTCTCAGGGAGTTTTTCCTTGCCACTGTCACCTCTTGCTTGCTCATTAGGGATAAATTTAAATCTGTATCCGGATTTCTGTAAAGCTGCTTTGGGTTCTGTGGGATCCAGTTAGATATTTTTTTATTATTATTTCTGACCCATTACACCTCTTTTCCAACAACAGTGTTGGACAGTGTGACAATAAACAATGAATTGAACTGAATTAATACCAAAACACTAGTGAAATCGGTGATGTACAGTACTGTGCAAAAGTCTTAGGCACATGCAAAGAAACGCTGTAGAGCAAAGATCCCTCTAAAATAATGAAATTAAATGTTTCTACATTAGAAAAAATACTATAAAGAGCAGTAAACAGTAATAAATGAAACAAAGTCAATATTTGGTGTGACGACCCCTTTGCTTAAAAAAAAACAGTATCTGAGGTGCAGTGTGTGCAGTTTTATAAGGAAATGAGCTGGAAGTGTTACTGAGCATCTTGCAGAAGCAGCCACAGTTCTTCTGGAGACTTTGACTGTCGACTCGCTTCTTATTTCTGCAGCGAAAGCCAGCAGCCTTCATTATGTTTTTTTATCTGAAAAGTGTCTCTTATGGAATCTGCTGCTTTCTTTACTGACATACAGACATTTTTCTGTAACATTTCATTTTGTGCTGGAAAACTAATGTTTGGAATCTAAAAAGTTTTTGTACTGAATCGATAATGTAGAATCATAAAATAAAAATCTATAACAAAGTTTGTACTAAAAAAAAAACAGGGTGCCTAAGACTTTTCCTGTGGTGTTTCCTTTCTCTGATGGACAGAACAGAGAGGTTGATACATGTGAATTACAACAAACGGACTACAGCCATTAACTGTACAACTTAAACACAAAATGCACATATTTATGCACATATGTATACCTAATAAAATATATACAGTATATACACAGTTTTAGATTATTTTATAGTGAGTTATATATAAAGGTGATTAAGTAGGTAGAAACTACTACAGTTACCATAGTTACCATATAGTTCCCACATAATAAATGACAAGTAATTAATATTAATAACCTAATAAAGCAACTAAAAGCTTAATAAAGATAGACAATCATCTAAATTGAGCAAAATATAACTTACTTTCACACCCGTTCTACGTCACTATCCTTTAGCTGAAGGACGTCATCCACAAGTGCCTGGCGTTACCATGGTAACAACCTAACCCTAAATGACTGTTATTTTTCAAAGTCAAGTCAAAGTCAAAGTCAACTTTATTGTCAATTCTGCCACATGTTCATCACATATAGAGAATTGAAATTATGTTACTCTCAGTCCCTAGGTGCATACAGATAACACACAAAAAAAGGATGTAAAAATACAAATGGAAATACAAATGGATACATATAAATAGAGTAGAAATGTAGATCTACAAGGCACAACAGACAGAGTGCAAACAGTGCAGATGTAAAGTGAGTAGTGCAAAGAGCTTGTCAGACTGTTAAAGTGACAAAGTTAAAGTGACAAAGTAAACTGTCAGAAGAGGTAATTTACAGTCCAATGCTGTATGAGGTAGAGCATAGACTAATGCTGCACAGGTGACTGGTGCAGGTCCTGGGGAATGGGGGGTGGGGGGGGGGGGGGTGTTTGTGTCAGAGGCTCAGAGTTTGGGAGAGAGTTGAGCTTCCTGACAGCCTGGTGGATGAAGCTGTCCTTCAGTCTACTGGTTCTGGCCTGAAGACTCCGCAGTCTTCTCCGTGATGGCAGCAGTCTGAAGAAGCTGTGTGTCGGGTGGGTGGGATCACCCGCAATGCAAAGGGCTTTTAGGGTGAGACGGGTGCTGTAGATGTCTTGGAGGGAGGGGAGAGAGACACCAACAATCTTCTCAGCTGCTCTCACTATGCGTTGGAGGGTCTTTCGGCAGGATGCGTTGCAGGTGCCATACCACACAGTGATGCAGCTCGTCAGAATGCTCTCGATGGTGCCTCTGTAGAAGGTGCACATGACGGGGGCCGGGGCTCTGGCTCGCTTCAGTTTGCGCAGGAAGTAGAGACGCTGCTGTGATTTCTTGACCAGTGATGCAGCGTTGTCAGTCCAGGAGAGGTTTTCTGTGATGTGCACACCCAGGAACTTAGTGCTGCTCACTCTTTCCACAGTCGCATCATTGATAGTCAGAGGAGCATGCTGAGTGTGCGCTCTCCTGAAGTCGACAACAATCTCCTTTGTCTTCTCCACATTCAGAGAGAGATTGTTGTCTTTACACCACCCGGCCAGGCAGCTCACCTCGCTCCTGTAGTCTGTCTCATCTTTGTTTCTAATGAGACCCACCACAGTCGTGTCGTCCGCAAACTTAATGAAGAGATTGGAGCTGTGTGATGGTGTGCAGTCATGGGTCAGCAGAGTGAAGAGAAGGAGGCTCAGCACACATCCTTGAGGGGGCCCTGTGTTCAATGTGATGGTGCTGGATGTGTTGCCGCCGACCCGTACTGCTTGAGGTCTCCCAGTCAGGAAGTCCAACAGCCAGTTGCACAGCGAGGTGTTGAGTCCCAGCTGGACCAATTTGTGTATGAGCTGTTGAGGGATGATTGTGTTGAATGCTGAACTGAAATCTATGAACAGCATTCTAAAGTATGAGTCTTTTTTGTCCAGATGTGTGAGGGCTGAGTGGAGAGCAGTGGCGATGGCGTCATCAGTTGAGCGGTTGGACCGATATGCAAACTGAAAGGGGTCAAGGGAAAGGGGTCAAAGTCGTTCAAAGCACTTCATTAGGATAGGAGTAAGTGCAACCGGACAGTAGTCATTGAAGCAGGAGGGTGACGACTTCTTCGGGACTGGAATGATGGTGGTGGTGGTGGCTTTGAAGCATGAAATATTGCACTGGCAGCAGTGGGATTATTTCCCAAATCTCTAAAGATTATTGTCTTCTCTATCATTCCATCATGCTTTTTTAATATCTTCTACTCTTTTTAAAACACATTTTCCGACTTTAGTTCATTAGCAGATTAAGTTAATATGCAAATAGCTTCTTAATTCAGAAGGGGCGTTACCGCGGAGAGCGCGAGCGTTCGCGAACTGTTTTATAGAACGAGCCTCATGAATAATTAATGAGGACGAGTTGCTTCATCCAATCACAGCGCAATAAGCGCGTGCGACTCGATCCAATCACAGAGCAAGAAAACGGAGTCACGTGTCCTGCTGTTACAAAGTTTTATATTTATAGAAATGACTGTATTTTTCATGTAAATAAATAAAGAAAGAAAGAAAGAAATGTTTCGCTTAATATTCAGTAAATTGACTCATAAGTCTGTGAGCATTTCTTCAAATAATGTTTTATGAATAAACAAACAAACAAACAAACAAACAAATAATGTTTCGCTTAATTTTCAGTAAATTGACTCATAAGTCTGTGAGCATTTCTCCAAATAATGTTTTTATAAATAAATAAATAAATAAATAAATAAATTTCACCCAAAAATTGTTCACATCAATAGATAGTTTGTTTAAGAACTTTGAAAATAATCTAAAAAAAAATTCTCTAATTTCAAATGTTTTTAATAATCCTTTATTTTCATGCCTTAAATTAATTACTTATAGCTCTAAGTGATAAGTCGTGTAAATTTGTTGGACAGTCGACTGAGTTCAGTGATGCCTAGAATACTGATTAACTATTAAGTGATACCTATAGTGTCTTCCATGTGTAAATTTTTTCTTAATATATATCCAAAATATCACTGTTTACTTGTGCATCTCTTCCATATTCATAAAGAAATTATTTTAACTCTTAAATAGACACAGTTGCCATGCATGGTATATTTCGGTCATGTGTCCCTGATAGAAGCTTCCTGTCAATAAGACTGTTAAGAAGATGAAAGAATGATAAATATCACTATTTTTTTCCCTCCATCCTGCCATTGTTTCAAAGCAGTGAATTTAATACACTGTCAATAAATTTACCTTCAAATCTACAGTAACTTACTTAATATCTTACTTATTATCATGTTAAGTTACTTAATATGTTCATTTAAGTAATAATCTATCTAAAATATCGGGGTAGCTAGTAACATTAACTAGCACTGTGTAGCTTTACTTTTGGTTTAAACTTTTTGTACGTACACTGCTTTGCTAAAATAACTGATGCTGTGATATTTTATCAAAACCTAGAATGGAAAATAGTGGGAGGAATGAACCATTAGCTAGATGTGGTTCCTTTGCTGCTCCAGGAAAGTGCTTTTAGCACCTAGTTTTACAGTAAAGTTAAAGCTTTTGGATGTTTTACTGTTATTACAGTATAGTCACAGTGGTGTTACAGTATAATTTGCATTTCTATAAATGTAATACCAAAATATGTGGGTATGCAGCAACATGACATATTGTTGGGGCTGGATTTCTTTTTTATACCACGACAGCTGTCCCTTTTATGCCTTATATTTTTTTTAACTCTGTAATATCCTAAAGTTGGTAATGGATACAGCAATTGTAAGAATTAACACTGACTTTTTTTTTCTGATTTTTGATAGTCCATGGGTTTGTCTCATGCTAAAGAGTCGCCTCTGGCTTGCTCATTAGGGATAAATTCTGACAAAAGTCCATTGTTAAAAGCACTATACAAATAAAATTGAATTGAATTAAAGCAGTCCAGAAGTCAATACCAAGGAAGAGCCATGAACCATCAAGAGCAAACATGGACCTGGAAAAAAGCCTCTGATTCTCATTACAGCTGCAGCAGATTAAGGTTTGTGATGTATACAAAAAAGTTTAAATTGAAATTTTAACATAAATTTAAATCTAAGACATTTCTTTTCCTTTTCTTCTACATGACTTCACTACAGCATCACATGTGAGAAAATACCCAATACAACTCACAGGTATGATTTGGAAAGTATATTTATTTAAATTTATTTAAAACTGTTGGTCTTTATTATCGTTTTGCTTCCATCCTCTCTGTATCAGGGGTTACAATGGCGCCACAAGGTCTAAAACACCAAAACTAAATTATTAACACATTAAGTACATTATGCATATCTATAGAACACATGCTTAAGGCATTATTTATACATTTTGTTTGCTTTTTTTTTGCAATACTTGACAAGGATCAGATTCTCTCCAACTGTTAAGACAGCAAGCGTACCACTCAGAACATCTCTCAGTTGTAAGTGGATTTATAAAATATTATAGTAAGAGGCTTGAAAAACATCAAGTTCACAATGACCTCCTAGAAAATACTGAAGTTCAACTAATGCTATTATCAGAATAAAAGCTAAAATGTGAGCACGCAGTAAGTGTCAAGGTCCGTTCATTACTTAGAACAATATTAAGGTCTCCAGGTATGAAGCCGATGTTCTTTAGCTGCACTAATGACAGTGTTGCTGCAATAAAAATATAATCAACATCTTCAGACCAATCAGAATCAAGAATTCAACACTGCTGTAGCATAATGTGTATCAAATACAGAGTTAGTGTATATCCTACTTGTGCACTGTAATAGGTGGGATTTTTTAAATATTACTATATTCACAAGAAGTAAACCAAAACTGTGCAATAGTTGGCCTTATAATAGCCTAAATACAATGACTTTAAGGGGTTCTGCCCTCAAATACCATAATCACAGTTTTCTTATTCCACACTGAGCTTCTGATGTCTATCAAACACTAAACCTCACAGCACCACCAAATGGTCACTGTATGGCATTAAACTACAGTAGTGATGACAAGACAAAGCTTCATGAAGTGTTGAAATTGAAAAATGGTCTGTTTCTCATGGCTTCAAGTTCGCAAAAAAAAAAAAAAAATATATATATATATATATATATATATATATATATATATATATATATATATATATATATATATATATATATATATATATATATGACCTGTGCTTCATGTGAAACTGTTTTTAGATGATAGGACTGCATTGGATTAGTGACAGACAAAAAGAAATAAATGGCTCATGTATACCAAGTCAAGTCGAGGAATTCTGGAAAGTGTATAACCTTTTTTTAATTGTAGCCTTAACATGAACTTTAAATAATAGATGTTGGCAGTGATACCTTTCTGTGTGCTGATAAACCTTATAATGCTATTAGGTGCACCTAAGTACTTATTGATGTAAAATCTACAGAATATTACTGTGCTTCAGCAGGACAGTGACTATACATGATCATCATCAGTGACACAATTATGGGAAAACATCACAAAGTGTATTTACATTTATGGTATTTGGCAGATACACTTATCCAGAGCAAATGTAAATGTAAAAAAGGCGCTCTACCTTCACGAACACATGCTTTTTGGTTAAAAATGCACTCCAGGTGTCTCTGCTCTTCAGACAGCCTGTGTCTGCCCCTGAGTTAAGCCCACATCAGCCTTACCTATGAAGTACTAGGCGAGGGACCAGGGCTAGGGCTAGGGCTGGGTTAAAATGGATGAGTGTATGTGTATTTGTTAAAAGTTTCACTATAAATAAATGCAAATGCAACCTATTCTATAAGCATGCTATATATGTTTGTTTGTTTGTTTGTTTTTTTGGTTACACAGCTGTTGCCAGATGCCTCTATGGTTTATTGTTTGTTAACAGTTTCCACTAGGACACAGTAGGTTACTACTTGGACTTCATTCCTTTGACCACCAGATGGAGTGTT
Organism: Pangasianodon hypophthalmus; assembly: GCF_027358585.1. NCBI lineage: Eukaryota > Metazoa > Chordata > Actinopteri > Siluriformes > Pangasiidae > Pangasianodon > Pangasianodon hypophthalmus. The sequence goes on along the minus strand of NC_069734.1, from coordinate 3,300,894 downwards.
TTAAAACTTCAAATAATGAACTCTTTTCGAAAAGTTTTCGAAAGAAATTTTAATTGCTTCAGATAGTTTCTTTTGGCATCACTAGCTTTTTAATTCTGTAAGCACGCTCTGCTGTTTATCCAGCTTTTGTTTACTTCCGGTTTCTAAAACCGGAAGTGTGAAAAGAGTCCCTTCGAGTTTGTTTACATTTCTTCTCCTGAATTCGCCAGCTTGAGCAGTATTCTCCCTGACAGTGTGTGAACAGTTTGCAGTGGTTCTCTGTTTTTGAAAGGTATGATTTAAATACTGGATTCGTTATTTGGATGGATTTTACATGCTGTTTACTTGAGGGAGTGAGTGAGTAAAAGTGAAAGCAGCCTGCTCACTTTCACATTCTGATAGAGCAGTGGTTCTTTTGCAGGTATGTAAAATAACATAATATTTTACACACATTGTCCAGCTATTCAAATATTAGACATGATATTTAAATGTGTACAATAATATTCTGGCTATTTAAGGACAGAACACTTTAGGTCTAAGTTGTTTATTTATAGGTGGCTTGTTTTTGAGTTAAGTTCTGGATTAAAACTGTTCAATTCAAGTGACCAGTAAAACAGACTAATAACTAATAATTTTAAGTTGTTATTTCTACCATTGTTACAAAATAAATAAAAAAAACACTGACTCCCCATCCCAAACTATGCCTTGGGACTCCACTTTCAGAACCACAGTGATAGAGCTGCTAAATTTTTCCACATGGTTCTTGACATTTTGAGGCAGCAGTTTGTTCTTTCATCCTTTGCAGGAACAAAATGGATCTGCAGGAATACTTCAGAAGGATCGGGTTCAGCGGGGTGTACGAGAAACCCGATCTGGCCACGCTCCGCACCATCCACGAGCTGCATGTGATGAGCATCCCCTTTGAGAACCTCAGCATCCACTGTGGAGAGCGGAACACCATGGACCTGCAGATCATTTATGAGAAGATTGTGAAAAACCAGCGTGGAGGATGGTGCAGTGAAAACAACCTGCTCTTCTCCTGGGTGCTGAGGGAGATGGGCTACAAATACACCACACTGGGCTGCAAAGTCTTCAACACGCTCAAAAATGACTTTAACCCCTTAGATTCACACCTCATTAACCTGGTGGAGATCGAAGGCAAGCCGTATATCACTGACGTGAGTTTTGGAGTGTCATGCCAAATCTGGCACCCATTAGAAATGATCTCAGGTAAAGAGCAGCAGCAACCGGCGGGAATCTTCCGCCTACTGAACGACGGCGAGAGGTGGATGCTGGAGAAGACTGGAAGGAAGCCACTGGTCCAGAATGAAGCCTTCACTAATTCCAGCCTCGTTGACAAGCGCCTGACGAAGACGATATACTCCTTTCTATTAATACCACGTGGGATTGACCATTTTCTGAAAACAACCGAGTATCTGCAGACCAGCCCTGAGTCTCTGTTCACCCAGAAATCCATTTGCTCTCTCCAGACCTCCACTGGATTCAGAGCTCTGATTGGTTGGACCTACAGTGAAGTCACTTTTAAACCTGAGGAAGACACGGACATCATCGTGATGAGAGATGTAGCTGACAGTGAGATAGAGACTATACTCAAGGAAAAGTTTAATGTCATTTTATTTAATAAACTGACACCGATTAACAACAAAGCTTCATATAAACTGTAGGACATTTATATCACCTAGCTCAGGGCTAGATCAGGGCTTCCCAAGCTGTTTGGGAAACCCCAAATGGGCATTATGATTTTTGTGACAACCCAAGCATTGATTGCTTTACACATTTTTAATTTATAATTTATAAAACAGATTTATAATGTATATGTCAGTGACATATGTGTGACAGAAGTGATTATAAATGAAAGGAATATTCATTGCAGTCTAGTATGAAGATTGAGCTTAGGTTTCTTGACACAGCTTTTCAAAGTCAGGCAGTTTGTTTGAAAGGGCGCATCTCATTAACACTGCGACATCCAGTTTCGAATGATGCTTGGATTAAATCCAGGTTCATGTAGATAGGAACCTGCAAAGTAATATCTGCATAGTCTGTTTTTGTAGTGCAGTTTACATAAAGTAGATGACAGGGTTGAGCACTAATCACGCTAAATTAACAAGACACAAATCACAATATATGCACAAGTAGCAAGAGAGAGTACTTTGCCTATAAATTTCTGTGTCTAATTAATAATTAATAATAATTAGTAATTAATGCAAACTGTATATAAGTTTTACAAAGTGGAGTATAAAGTTCAGATGAGGTTCAGTGTGTGTAGCTCATTGATGGATGGATGGCTGTAGTCACTGACTTGCTATGCATATTTGATAACATTTGATTTTTGGATCGAGCAGCAGCAGACAATAACCAGACAACGAAGTAGGAAGTGATTACGCTTTCAGAGATAGCGCTGTGGAACTGGATAAGGATGATGTAAGAAAATAGCATGAACACTGTTCGTTTAAATGTGGCTTGTCTGAGCGTGACTTCCAGTAACATTTTAAATTGTAACCCACATAATCCATCTTCATAGTTAGAGCGATATTCATAATATAACTTTGTAAAAAAAAAAAAAAAACATTAATGAATAAAGCAAAACAGGACATTATGAGTTGTTCTCGTGACCGCTTTTGTAAATTAAGTGACCCCATGTTTCACATTTTATTAGTAAATCTAACATAAGATTTGTTATATAAAATTTGCTATATAAAATTGCTGTCCCTGTCAAGTTTGCTCATGATTACCTAAAAGTTCGTCAGCACTGTCAGGACAGTGTTCTGTGTGCAGATGATTCAAAATGTGAGCATTTCTTTGTGCACTGGATCCACAACAAAGGAAAACACTATGAATGCCAATAAATCACAGATCCACTCACAGAGCCAATTTCCAAGTTATATTCCAAGTTATATATAATTGTATAGGTGAATATCAAGGTGGCATGATCTGAACAAGGCTACACTCCCTCTAGTGGATCCCTTAAAAGTTCTAGAGAGAACCCTATGCAGCGCTCGTTGCAGTTCAGAGGGAAATGAGGACACAGGAGGCAGGCTTGACTCTGTCTTTATTTCGCTTCTCCTCCTCTTCAAGAGTGCTTTTCAGTGCTGCTGATAATTCTCAGGGTATCTGTCTCACCCAGACACATAAATAAACACAGCTCAGCTCTCACTGCTCGAATCTCATGCCACACAGAACCCCTGCGTGACCTCTCGTCTTCTCTCTTATCATCTCATCATTTGGCACGATTCCATCCACTGGACTGGATCTGGCACTCCTTTTTTAGAGGATCCTAACTGATGTAAGACAGGGATTGTTTTTATGATTAATATCAGGAATTGTGAAAAAAAATAAGTTTAAATGTATCTGGCTAAGCTTTATGTGTATATATATACACACAGTACTGTGCAAAAGTCTTAGGCACATGCCAAGAAATGCTATAGAGCAAAGATACCTTCAAAAATAATGAAATTAAATGTTTCTTTATTAAAAAAAATACTATAAAGAGCAGTAAACAGTAATACATGAAACAAAGTCAATATTTGGTGTGATGATCCTTCACTTTAAAAGAAAAACAGTATCTCAGGTGCAGTGTGTGCAGTTTTTTATAAGGAAATGAGCTGGAAGTGTTACTGAGCATTTTGTAAAACCCAGCCACAGTTCTTCTGGAGACTCTGAATGGCGCACTTGTTTCTTATTTCTGCAGCGAAACCCAGCAGCCTTCATTATGTTTTTATCTGAAAAGTGTCTCTTATGGAATCTGCTGCTTTCTTTACTGACATACAAACATTTTTCTGTAACATTTCATTTTGTGCTGGAAAACTAATGTTTGGAATCTAAAATGTTTTTGTACTGAATCAATAATGTAGAAGTCAGAAAATAAAAATCTGTAACAAAGTTTGTACTAAAACAAATAGGGTGCCTAAGACTTTTGCACAGTACTGTATACATACACACACACACACACATATATATATACACATACATATTTTATATATATGTATTTCTTTTTCTGGAAAGGAATATAATGAGAATTTGAAAGATTTGTAACTGTCTTAAACATTGGCACATGAAGATTTGGGTGATGGATTATAAACCTAACAACTGCTGTCTAAAGATTACAGCATATTGGTAACTTATTTTATGCAAATTTGATGTTGAGTTAATATAATTTTCGGTTGATCTAGACTCAATGCCAATACAGTAAGACTTTCAAAATGTAATCTATCACATGATGTGTCATGTGGCAACTTTAAAAAAAGGATTGTGTATGAAACAAACTGTACATGACCCTGTATTTGGCTCTTTATAGCAAATAATACCAGATTGATAAAGAGGTTGAACTAAAAAAAAATTAATAAAATAACAATGATGGAAATGTTTACAGGTCTCCAGTATCTTAAAAATCCAGTGTTGTTCATGATACAACTGAACATTGGATTAATATTTGCACAAAATTAAAATTAAAACAGTTTTTCAGGAAAGAGTCCTTCATTAGATTGAGGTTATATAATTTTTTTTTTAAATCAAAGGTATTATAATTATTATTGACTTCTTAAAATTATGGAATAAATAGGTAATTTGACTGGTCACCTTAACTGATTGGGTTTAATCCAAAACTCAGGAAAATCCCATTAATGCATGCCAATGGACCATAATGTGTATCATATTTAATCAGAAAGGGCATTTCCAAAGGTTTCTCACATTAAATTTTTAATATATGCACAAACAGCATGAAATAAATTCTGTGGATTTGTTTAACACTTAAATTGAAACAAAAACAACTTTGATAGTCAATTTATTAAGTATATCAATACCTAAACATAAAGACATTGCCACTAAATTATTAAAATTATTAAAACTAAATTATTCCATCAGGAGATTTAGGCCACTTTAACAAAACAAAACTTCAAACCATAGATTAAAACTCTAAAACAGACCATGTGTTCTATACAGACTTTGGAAATCAAATTATCATTTTATAAGAGTCATGGTGTAGATAATTCGCAAAGTTTTTTCATAACTGTCTCTAAACATTACCTAACATTCAGGGGTCCAAGGGTTAACTCTGTCTCTTTCCAAACCCTGTTTGTTCTAGTTTGTTCTCATTCCTTCTCCTGATTCTGGCAGATTTGGCAGCTTGAACAATCTCCCTGACAACAGCAAACAGTGTGGCAAAAAATTCCCAGTGGTTGTTCGTGAAGGTTTTTTTAAAGGTATGCTGATTTTGTTATTCGACTGCATTTTACTTCATTAAATTGCAGTTAAAGTGAAACCTGTTTGTTCATTTCCACATCCTGAGAGAGCTGCTAATGTTTTGCACTTCTGAGCAGTTTAGCCCTTCGTCGTGGCTGTGTATATTGTGCTCGCTATGTTTTAAGGCAGCAGTTTGTTCTTTCATCCTTTGCAGGAACATAATGGATCTGCAGGAATACTTCAAAAAGATTGGGTTCAGCGGGGTGTACGAGAAACCCGATCTGGCCACGCTCCGCACTGTGCACAAGCTGCATGTGATGAGCATCCCCTTTGAGAACCTCAGCATCCACTGTGGAGAGTGGAACACCATGGACCTGCAGATCGTCTATGACAAGATTGTGAGAAACCGGCGTGGAGGATGGTGCTGTGAAAACAATCAGCTCTTCTCCTGGGTGCTGAGGGAGATGGGCTACAAATACACCACACTGGGCTGCAAAGTCTTCAACACGCTCAAAAATGACTTTAACCCCTTCAATTCACACCTTATAAACATGGTGGAGATCGAAGGCAAGCCGTATATCGCTGATGTGAGTTTTGGAGTGTCATGCCAAATCTGGCATCCGTTAGAAATGATCGCGGGAAAAGATCAAGAGCAGCCAGCAGGAATCTTCCGCCTACTGAACGATGGTGAGACTTGGACGCTGGAGAAGACTGGAAGGAAGCCACTGGTCCAGAATAAAGCCTTCACCAATTCCAGCCTCATTGACAAGCGTGTCACTAAGACAATGTACTCTTTTCTGTTAATACCACATGGGATTGACCATTTTCTGAACACAAGCGAGTATCTGCAGACCAGCCCCGAGTCTCTGTTCACCCAGAAATCCATTTGCTCCATCCAGACCTCCACTGGATTCAGAGCTCTGATTGGTTGGACCTACAGTGAAGTCACATTTAACCCTGAGGAAGACACAGACATCATCGAGATGAGAGATGTAGCTGAAAGTGAGATAGATATTATACTCAAGGAGAAGTTTAATATCTTTTTAGTTAATAAACTGACACCGATTAACAACAAAGCTGCATATAAAATGTAGGACATGGTGTGTATACAATATGCACATTTTTATCACATTCTAATGATCTAGCTGTTCCAGACGTAGCGCAGTATGAAATACCTAAGAACAAATCGTCTTTTTAGGTTTCAATATAAATGCCTTAAGATACAGGAACTGTAGAAAATTCTACAGAGCAACTGAGGTGACATGGCAGTTATTTCTTAATGAGGTGTAGCCACAAATTAATTCAACAAGGCCACAGCATGTTGAAGCCAAAGGTTAATATTTTGAGGCCACTTTAAATATCTTTTGGCCATAAAGTATGTGACTTGAGCCCACGACTTAATATGTTATGGGAAAGTCATACTGAATACATGGCCTCCAGTTAATTATGTAGCAGAAACGGGAGAAAAAGTCAACTCGATTTGAGAATTCATTCAATGCGACACATGCTAATGGCACCTTCATGTGGCAACACCACTGACTCAAGTATGTCTTGATGCATCATCCCAAAATTGAAATAAAGTGTAATATTGTCAATCATCTCTATGCTTAGGTTCATGTGTCCAAAATTCTACTGATTTTTCTGTCACACTCATTTTAAAATACAGTAGCTGTCACAAGTTAATTACTCCATGGCCATTAAATGGATCTCGAGAAGCTCAACTCTTGGCCTCAATATATTAATTCATGGCGACACATCAATGGCTGCATACAATTCATCTGAACTTACTACTACTTAACTTCTGATTCATTTATTTGAATTTAAATAAATTTAAATAAATCATAGCCTAATCCCAACAAATACAACACAATACACAACAGATCACAGACAAATGGTTCAAACAAATAAACCTCAAATAGTTTTTAAAATTTCATTTTGTATTTGTGGTTTTTTCCCCATGACACCTGATCTACACTAGAGCCCTTCTCTAGATGCGGGCATGAGCAATTGTATGTCTACAAAGTAAATGATAAAATGATAATTTGGGTAATATTTGTCTTGATCCTCCTTCCACTGACTTCAGACATATTCAGCAGTCTGCTCCCTGGACTGGATCTCCCTGGTAAGCAAGGAACACAGAGATGTATTGAGTATGTGCTTTTACACATACATGTAATTTTGGGTAAATTTACAGGAGGACAAATTTATATTATTAACTTGTTTTTGATGTTTGGAAAAGTCTACATATATATATATATGTGTGTGTGTGTGTGTGTGTGTGTGTGTGTGTGTATGAAGGACCTATGAAGGGCCAAACAGGAAATACTTATATGAAATCTGAATATAAAGTTAGTTATAAATTAAAGTTATAAATCCAGACTCAAAAGGGAACCCATCCTCATCTGGGTGACACCAAATAGTGTGATAGTAAATCATTTCCCTTCAATAACTGTATACTATATAGTCAAAAAGTGCAATTGTGCAGCCAGGAACTTAAGAGCTTATGAACAACTTATGAATATGAGGATCAGAGTTATTTCTGAATTCAGTATAGTTTTTACTTGAATTCTTATATGATCGTTTTTTTTTTTTTAAGTTTGGGAAATTTCACATTAATCATACGAAATGGAATTGTATAAAACCCAATTATATTCAAGGTTTTTGAACTTCTGTATTTATGATTTTTCTATTATTTGACATGTATAACAAACTAGAAAGAAAAAAGAAAGAAGCTGAATGAGCTAATCAGGAAAGCTGGCTCTGTCCTAGGCTGAAAACTGGACACCCTGGAGATGGTGGTGCAAAGGCAGATGGTGGAATAAATGGAGAGGATCATGGACAATAGCAAACACCCCGTCCATTCCACACTGGCCAAACAGAAGAGCTTCTTCTCCAGTAGATTACGGCAGCTTCGCTATAACACAGAAAGGTACAAGAAGTCATTCTTGCCCACTGCTATCCGACTCTACAATGAGACAACAACAAGATTAGGGAGCTAAGTGGTCATTAGAGATGATGGACGTGTCTATGGGTTGTTGCTGTTTTTTTTTGTTTTCTTTTGCATACCCAACTACTACACTGCATATTGCACAACAATTTTTACACAGGGTCAATACACATTCTTACACACCCACTGCCACTTTACCTGTGACTTTACTTATGACTGCTGTACATTTTTATACACACACTACCACAAATGCTCATCACACATGTCTAATGTACAGACTCAGATCTGCCAACCTGTTATATATTTCATACAATTAATCTGTACAGGAATCTTAGTCTGATAACCTGGAGAGCTATTTATTCTGTAGATTCTTTATTGTCATTGCACAGGGTACAACGAAATTGAGTGTCCCTCCTAATGGTGCAGAAGAATAAAATAAAGGGAGTAAGGGATAACACAAATATAACAGGATATAAATATTAACATAAATGATCAGATCTGTTCAGTTAAGATAGTAAAGCAGCTAAGATATTGCACTTAACATATTGCACATTTGAACAGTGTGATCCAACAAGATTTATACATTTTAAATATAACAATAGAAATTAAAATAAAACTAAGGTATTGCACATGACAGTATTGCACATTCATTTGTTGAATTGCTATTTTGTCTTATGTACAAGTTTTGCATTTGGGGATAAATAAATATGAAGTAAGAGTCTATAGATGTGAGTGTGTGTAGTGCAAATAGTGCAATAGTTCCCTCTTATTTGTGGCATATTGTGAGTTTATTGTGTATTTTTGAAATCTTGTGAACTGTAAAGTCTTAGTCCTCCCTGTTGCTCTTGTTTTTGTGTGGCTGTTGTGACACTAAATTTCCCCTTGGGGTAAATAAAGTTCTCTCTCTCTCTCTCTCTTTCTCTCTCTCTCTAAAAGACTAGAGGGGAAAACGGAAGGGAAAGGTGTTGGGAAAAAAGGTATGTTTTAAGTTTACTTTTTAAATTGGGAGAAGGGAGTGAATGAAGGTCATGAAAGTGATGAAGGTCCTGGGGGATGAGTTTCTATAGTTTGGGCACTAAAGGATCTTCTTCTTGCTTTAGCACCACCAGAAAACCAGAGCTGGTGAATGTGAGTCCCAGCAGGGCTGCAGTGTTGCAGCTGCTCGGAGAGATAAGGCGTGGGGACGTCAGGTAGTGCTTTGTAAATAAGAAATAAGACTTTATATTTAATTATTTGTGAAACAGACAGTCAGCTGTTGTGTAATGTGTGCTGAATGCTTTGTATGCGTAAGAACTTGAGGAAATTACACAGAAATTGCGCCACCATTAAAGAAGTGGTGGCTGTCTGTGAAATATTCACATAAGTAAATACTTATTTAGAAAACACTGAACACTTGTGATGTTAAATGTTATATCCATTAAAAAACGTTGACGTGTTTACGTTTATGTGTAATCATGCGCATATGTTTATGTTTCATCATGCGCATAATTGTGCAGTAGTGACCGCCTTGAACGCACCCGCGGCGCTTTAAAATGTGACGCAATCACGTTTGTCCAATCAGAGCAGAGCTTTCGCTTGCACTGAAGCGAGGCCTGGACTGTGAGGAACCGGGTGAAGAGCGATGAACTCTCTAGAACAAGCAGAAGGTATTAAAATGAAACATTTTAAATGACGCCACGTAAATGTGAAAGCACTTTGTCCACCTGCTGTCCACGTTTGACTGAAATGGTTTTATTTTGTGATGACACGGGAAAGTTAACCGCCGTTGTCGCGAGCTAATCCCACAGCTAGCCACAAGCTAATTTACCTAACTGATAAAAATCCAGATGTTGTTGTTGTCATGGAGACGGTTATGCGATATAATGTTAGCAGTGAATGTTGAGAATGTTAATTAATTCTAACATTGGTGTTTGTGTGGATTTGTAAGTCAGGGGTTGATTTAGAAACAATGCAACAGCAATGTTTTAATGTTACAGCATGACAGCATGGAGTGTGAGTGTGTTTGTTTGTTTATTTGTTTGTTTGTTTGTTGAAACACTGATGGATGAGGAATAAAACACTCCGTGTCGTGCTGTTCTAGGAAAATAATCAACGACTTTGTGGTGTGATGAAGCAGAGTTACTGCTGCCACTCTGAAGCTGATCATTCCTCTATTCCAACACACCCTGAAGTGTTTTATTCCTCTTACACCACAGTAACCTACCAGCGATTACAATTTAGAAAGTTAAGAATGATGATGTATTTTTTATCCGTTTATTGTTACATATAGTGATGTGGAACATAAAGTTTTAACTTGCGTTATAGCAGCTATAAACAGTCGTTCCCTCAATACCCTCGATTTTCTTTCTCGAAGTTAATAAGACAAAAAAAAGTGTAAACTCCTCCATCCTGAAGACTTAACCGCTGACACTGGAGACTCCTTCCATAAATGTGAAATGAACATCTCCTTAGACAAAAACATCACTTTAACTTTAACATTTTATTATTAGGCTTAGAATGTCTGTGGCGTACAAGTCGGTTACTATAGAAACGATAACGTATTAGAACAAGCGCATTAATACAAACTTGTGAAAATTAATCAACACCTTCTGACGAATCAGAATCCAGAATTTAGCAGCACTGTGGTGTAAAGGCATTACAAACAGTGTGTGTTACACTGGATATTAATAATGGAGGGAAAAAAAAATCAAAGTATCAATGCAGAACTTGCATCTTCCTTTCAGAGTCAAATGTAATTTTTGGATCATTGTGGTTGTAATATTTGTCCTTTTTACTTCCTGACATTTGTTCTAATGCAGCCATATAAATTTTTTTGACAATCTGCTAAAAACAGCCATAAAGTGCCTTTTTCAGATAAGATCTAGACAAAGAGAATCATGAAATATTTGATATATACAGCACTGTGCAAAAGTCTTAGGCACCCTATTATTTTTTTTTTGTACAAACTTTGTTACAGATTTTTATTTTATGATTCTACATTATTGATCCAGCACAAAATGAAATGTTACAGAAAAATGTTTGTATGTCAGTAAAGAAAGCAGCAGATTCCATAAGAGACACTTTTCAGATAAAACCATAATGAAGGCTGCTGGGTTTCGCTGCAGAAATAAGAAGCGAGTCGACAGTCAAAGTCTCCAGAAGAACTGTAGCTGCTTCTGCAAGATGCTCAGTAACACTTCCAGCTCATTTCCTTATAAAACTGCACACACTGCACCTCAGATACTGTTTTTTTTTTTTTTTTAAAGCAAAGGATCATCACACCAAATATTGACTTTGTTTCATTTATTACTGTTTACTGCTCTTTATAGTATTTTTTTAGATGTAGAAACATTTAATTTCTTTATTTTTAAGGTATCTTTGCTCTATAGCATTTCTTTGCATGTGCCTAAGACTTTTGCACAGTACTGTATGTTTTGTATATATAAAAATATTTCATATATATTAACTTTGATTCTAATAAAACTTTTTTTTTTTTTTTTTTTTTTTTAAATTTCCTCCTTTTTTGCTCCAGAACCATGGCGGATACACATTTGTGCACTCAACTACATATTTGCCTAAATAGTTGGATTATGCTCCTAAACTGCCTTTTGGGTTGTAGTAGGTGTGAGAAGCTCTGTAGGAACAGACTAAATAAATGATAAACATTCTTGCATCACATTATCAGGTTCCTGTCCTGTTCATATGTCAATCTCTACTTCTTCTTCTTCTTCTTGTAGATCTGAAGGCTTTCGAGAGGAGACTAACGGAGTATGTATCCTGTCTGCAGCCAGCTACAGGCCGGTGGCGAAGTGAGTCACGCCATCTTGTTTTAATTTTTAAATAATCCGTTTTTTTTTTTTTTTTTTTTACATCAGTTATGATGTGGAACAGGAAAGCTTCACTACTGGCATTTTCACTCTTTATTGCATATTACTGCTCCAGAATTATTGGCACCCTTTATTTAAAAAGTATTTTTAAAAAAATGGATCTAACAGGTTATGAAAAAATGTCCTTGTGGTGAATTTCATCACTCTCACATCTACTGTGTCCTGAAATCGGTCCATGGAGAAAGTTTTGCCTTTTCTAACCATCTTTCTCACTGTGCATGGGGCAAAACACACTTGTATCCTCTTTCAGTCGGGTCCACTACAGCTCCAGTCATTTTAAACTTCTTAATAATTATCATAACAGTGAATATGAGCATTTTTTAAAAGTATATGTATCTAGCTGTTGCCTGTCACACTTCTGTCTCATTTCACTTGTGTATCCTTTAATCCTGGCCTTTTTTTTTTTTTAAACCCCATCTTTATCAAGGGTGCCAATAATTTTGGAGCTGACTCTATTATCAGTATTGATTTTAAGATACAGGTGTCAAAGCGATTCCCAGCTCTCTTTTAGACACTTTAATAACCTTCGCCGTTTTGTTTTATTCCAGTGATTTTGATCGTGGTGTCAGTTTGCACAGCGACCGGAGCTTGGAACTGGTTAATAGACCCAGACACTCAAAAGGTGAGAACAAAGTTAAAGGTAACTTTAACGAGTTGAGATGTTAATCGTCTTATCCTCGCAGAGCTAAAGTCATTCCTTTCTCCTCCACAGGTGTCCTTCTTTTCGTCTTTATGGAATCATCCGTTTTTCACCATCAGCTGCATCACTCTCATCGGCTTGTTCTTCGCTGGAATACACAAACGCGTCGTCGCACCATCGATGTATCCTTATTCGATCAATGTTGCACGCCAACATTTAAACCTGAATTTGGTTTAAGGCATGAAAATAATATATATATGTTAATGCATAAAATTTAAATATTATATGCTACAGTGGAAAGGGCAGAGGTTTGTTCACAGATGAAACGAATCAGCAGTGGACAAATCCTAAATCCCAGTGAAAGCACCAATGCACTTGCCCGGTCCTAGTTGCCCAGAAGTCTAATTAACTCCCTCAAAAATGCAGCTATCATAATTTAACTAAAAAGTATAACAAGCTAATAATTATGTGAAAATAAGTGAGTAATTGAATCCCTGGAAGAGGTGAGTTTATGTAGTAGAAGTCTTCACCCTCACCTGATAACGTCCCTGCTGATGAAGCATCGTCTTTTCGGCTATGAGCTGTGGCGTTCTCTCCTCGCACGTAAAGAGTCTGTTGTTTGAGTCTGGTTCGTGTCTGCATGTTGTGCAGCACTGTACTGTAATTTGCCCAGTTTAGTTAGAGTCCATCAGTCCAGATTAATTAATCTACTGATTGTAATAAGCTCCACTCTTCTGGGAAGGATTTCTACTAGATTTTGGAGCGTGGCTGTGGGGATTTGTGTTCATTCAGCTACAAGAGCATTAGTGAGGTCAGGCGCTGATGTTGGGATGTCGAGGAGGTCTGGGGTTCAGTCGGTGTTCCAGTTCATCCCAAAGGTGTTCAGTGGGGTTGAGGTCAGGGCTCTGTGCAGGACACTCGAGTTCTTCCACTCCAACCTTCACACACCACGTCTTCTTGCAGCTCGCTTTGTGCACAGGGGCATTGTCACACCGGGAACAGGTTAAGTTTGAGCAAGGCCCACATATGCACGTCATGGTCAGGCGTCCATGTATACTTTCAGCCTTATAGTGTATGAACAACCTATAGTGTGTTTCATTTAAAAAATATATCAAATGAAAAGCTTTGTTGTAGCTGAGAACTGCTGCTGTAATCATAAAGGCACTGTTGCTCATAATAAACATCTTTTCAACTCGCTCAATAATGTTGAATACTGTTATTAGTAGAGTACACTATTATGGTGGAGTAATAATTTATAATCCTGATATATGGTGTCACCTAGAAGAACATGGCTTCTCCTTTGATTATTCAATGTTTCTTTCTCATGTCAAAGTTTTTCCTCGATTCTGTCACCTTTAGTTTGCTCACTGGGGATCTCAAGAGTCAAGTCAAGTGGAGTTTATTGTCATTTCAACTATATACAGCCAGTTAGTACATAGTGAAACGAAACAACGTTTCTCCAGGACCAAGGTGCTATATAAGACAAACACAGAACTACAAGGGACTACATAAATTTATACATAAAGTGCACAAGTGCAGACAGCACAAGACAGTACAGTGGCTACTGTGATAGACAATGGGCACAGTAAGTCCCAGTGCAGCGCCGACCAGTACACAGTTCTGTTTAAAGTGAATCTAGTGACAATAGTGCAAAGAGTACAAGAGTACAATACAAGTAGCTGAAATAGTGCAAACCTAAGAGTAGCAGCCTATGTACAGTATAATAAATATTGTTGCAGCATCATGTAATGTGCAAAACACTTGCAAAAAAAATTGCAAAGAGGATGGAGGATGCTCAGTTGTGTGTGTGTGTGTGTGTATATGTATGTGTGTGTTCTTTCAGTCCAGTTTCTGAGAGTTTAGGATCTGAATCTACATCTGGATTTCTGTAAAGCTGCTTTGTGACTTTGTCTATTCTTAATAGTGCTGTACAAATAGAATTGAATAGGAAGTAGAGTTTTACATTGTACTCTGGTGACCGTTAGATCAACAGCCTACTGAAACCAGCTTGTCCACTGGGCAGCTGTGAAGAAAAAAACTGGTAGCCCAGATACATGACCTGCCTGGGCTCACTGCATTCTTCTAAAGAGGTTTTAATGAAGAAGTAAATGACTGAGTTATTTCTAACAGCAGCTCCTTCATTCTTTCCTTCCTTCCTTGACTCTGACGCAGTATTGCTGCACGCTGCCGGACAGTGCTAGCAGAATACAACATGTCGTGTGATGATGTGAGTGATGGAACATCCATTGTTTTATCCTCCATAATTTTAAGAATGCATGATTTTTTTAAAATCATGATTGGTGTCTCTTTCTGCTTTGTTCTAGACGGGGAAACTTATCCTTAAGCCACGGCCTCACATCCAGTAGCTGATCTGGAGCTGAATGTTTTTTTGTTTGTTTTTTTTCCTCCCCCCACCCGGTTTTGTTTGAAGAATATGAATGCTACCGTTTTAAAAGCCTCCCCTGTACACACACACACACAGACACACACACACACACACACACACGTGCAGTTTTACTTTACATCATACATTAAGTGTCTGTATTTCTAATGCTGTTCTTTTATTGTGTACCCCGTGGGAATCGTTTGCTATTTTAAGCAAATGGCTTAACACTGTAATTATTAAATACACAGATCTCTTTAATTAGAGAACTTTATACATCTGAAAGAGACTCTGTTACGATCAGTAGGTTTTGTACCATAAATATCATTGTATAACTACACCTTTACAGATAAGAGTCTTTTAAATTGTAGATATGATTCCCTGAATTTGATTTTATGCATGTATACATTATTTAAGACCAGATGTGCTGCTTTGTTTTCTATATTTGTAGGTTTTGAAAGAATCTTTCTGATATCAATAATAAAATGGCTTCCTTTTTTGTGATAATGTTGTATACATCGAGTCAGAGTGAGTTCACCTCACAGCTCCATGGTTTGATCCTGAGCTCAGATTCTTCATGGGAAAATACCAGAAAAACTAAGTTCAGTTTTAATCCTTAAAAAATTATGTAACAAGGAGGGAAAACTTCTGTAAAACCATATTCAGAAATGTTCGAATAGATGTTCAAAACTGTAACATCTAATCAGCTACTTCCAAGAATTTCTAAAGAGTTTCTTATAAAATTACTAACGATACCTCAGTATGGTTTATATTTTTAGAACGAGAAAAGTATATTGTGACAATAATTTATCCCGATATTGATATTGTAAGTTCATATCACCCAGCCCTAGCATAAATATCTGGTTATATTTCATTATATTAAATTACCACAGTCATTAATCATTACAAATTTTCTTTATTCTATTCAGTCATATATTGTGTAAATTGGATAATATTATAATCTAAAATCAAGATAAGTCTCTCACACAGTCTCTCTCGTCCATTTTTTTCTGTGTAAAAACTCTAATTTCTAGTTTGTCAAGCTTTTAAAATAAGTTAAAATGTCCTTCAGTGTCCCTCTTTATGTTGATAAGGAAGACTTCTGATGTAAGATCTAGAGACTGAATAACCCGAGTGAGACGGAAGGAAGTCATGCAGCTCTCCTGAGAACTTCTTTAGCTGGTCAATATGGACATAACCTGCAGAGGAACCAAACAGGAAACACGTCATAACCCCAACCTCAGAAGAGATCCTAAATTCTAAACAAGTCCTGTTCTAGCTTTAAATACATATAAATCAGGTGTCGTTCTTTAATTAATAAAACACTGGGGAAAAATATTGTTGGGAAATTATTGTGCTACTAGATGAATGAAGCACTTTATGATGTACTCTTACAGGAAAATATGTTCCTTCACTTTCAGGGTGGTAACAGTAACTCTACTTGATTACAAAACCCTGTCGTTGATTAATTTCCTTTAACAGTACACCTCATCCCGTTTAATTCTTTACTTTTTAAAAATCGTGCTGTTTGATGTACATTAAACTGTATCACGTAGTAATGCGTAGTCTATCTGTGAACCCTAGGGACATCTTACATTCTGCTTTAATAGTCCTAATTATTGATGTAACATAATAAGTAAAATAAAGTAAGGAAAGATGCAAAAAATATATATGTATAATGCATTACCCTTATTGGCTATTGAAAAATGCCAGTGTGGCGTGTGCTATAACTTCTAATAGCCTTGTTGAAGTACTATAAAAGTACTCTATCTACTATAGAGTTCAGTTCTAACCTTCATCTGTATCCTGATCCAGATAAGCAGGTCCTTAACTATTATTAAATATTTCTGTATTAGATTTTAGGTAGAACCAAACAATGTAGGGTGTCTACCTTATACCAAGAAGCAAGGGTAGGGATTTCTACAACTCTGTGACCTGTGACTGCAATATGTAAACTTCATCTGATTAAACATGTGTTAATTAAATACCTGAAACCATATTGTTTACAGGATAGAGCTGCGCCTCACAACACACTGATTCATCTCTTGATGGAGAGGTGTTCATGCAGTTCTCCAGCCTGAGAAACACATTACCATCTAATTTAACATACTATACATCTGTGCAGAGGTGTACAGCTTAGTGTTGGTGTTTACTATCTTATGAAACACCTTCATTACATTATATTGAGTTGAACCAGTCAGGTAAAATAAGGGAAACTGCTAAATGTTGCCGTGAGATGGATCATAATTACAAAAACTATGATAAATATGATACCCAACTAAGAACGTCTTGCATACCTTGTCTTTCCTTTCTCTGACTGACTTCCTTTAGCATCACGCTGAATGTTCAAAATCTGCTCAGTGCCTTTATTTCCATGTGGCGTCTTTAATAAATGAGATGTGAGAGAAGATTTAAAGACAAACAATACTGATAAATAGAAAACATGCCATACAAAACAATATACTCACAGTCACTCCTAGCATCTCATCCTGCTCCCATATAAACCTTCCAATCCTGGCTTTCACCTCTAAACACAATCAGGCATAAAAACCGGTACAATAATAGCAGGTTACAATTTTCAAATCCTAAGGACTTTGCACTCGGCATCATTTTTTTCAAATCTCTAATCTCACACCTGACTAAAATCATGAGCTAACTGCCTGCTTTTCATGGGATTTGCTTTGGCTTTGTGTTGAAATTAATACTGCAAAGAAGTAATCTCCTTAATTCAGGACTTGGTGATCATTAACATAACTCAGCTCACCTCTCTGTACAGAAACAGGAGGCAGCAGATAATGACCAAGCGGCACAGATTTGGTGCTCCACCGCAGCCAACAATTGGACAGGTAGGCGCTGTGAAATACCGTGGCTCTGTCCGTCACATACTCATCACTCACATGGATCCTAAAATGAAATGTGCAGACTTTTTTAAATCACATTCGTCACAAGTGAACCTGTAGGACGTCCTACTACGTACTGCTTAGGCCTCCATGAATATACACTCAGTTTCCAGTTTATTAGGTACAACTGGCTAATAATGACATTCATCAGCCATCTGAGTTTCCACATGCTCTCCTTGTGTTTGTGTGGGTTTCTTCCGGGTTCTCCAGTTTCCTCCGACTGTCCAAAAAGCACGCAGGTAGGTGGATTAGCTGTGTTAAATTGCCTCTATCTCCCATTAACCCATCCAGTGTTAATTCTCTCACCTTGCAACCAGTGTTCCCGGGGTCGGCTCCGGATCCACCGCCCTGACCAGGATAAAGCACTTACTGAAGATGAATGAATGAATGAATGAATGAATGGTAGAGGCATATGTGAGGTGATAAATTGTGCATAGCATCAGATGGGCTGCAGGTAATAATACCTACATTATATACCTACAAAGTCACCTGTATGGAAGGTGTAAGTTTCCTGATAAAGTAAATGTCTATGAATGTCAGGTTCATACTGCTGTAGAAGGTAGACACCAACATACTGGCGTTGGATATAACCTAAATTTAGCATCTTAACCTCGAAAAAGCAATAATAAAGGTGTGAATGTGTGTATTTCTGTACAGGTGAGGCCTGTGAGTACCTTTTCGTGTCAGGACAGGAGGCGTCGTCGCTGAAAAGGTAATCAGCTGTTTTCCAGTCAGAGATAAAACCGCCCTGAGATACTGAAAAACATCACTTCTTTTCACTGTTTACACGTTTATACGTAATATATTTGGAAATATAACTAATGTAATATAATGGTGGATGTATCTGAACACGAATGAATATGCTAGCTAGCTTGCTAACTATATATGGATATGAAGAATGTTTTAGCTAACAGGCTAATCGCTCAAATAACTTACCCCAAAACCTGGGAATGTCTCTCTTTACACTCTCTGAGAACCAAGCTGTTTTGTTTTTAAACATATTTCTTTACTAAAATTTGTTTTCCAACCGTTGCTCAATCCTAAATAATTGGTTTTGGCTTTCAATATTTACTTCAGGTAAATCATTTTTAACGAACTGCTCATGCTAGCAGGCTTTTTTTTTTTTTTTTTTTCACAGACAGAAAGATGAAAAGTCAGCTTTAGGTAAATAAGTTCGTTATGATTTAAAACTAAAAGTCAGTGATCATGATAATAGTAATAAATAAATAAATAAATAAAAAGTAAACGAATAAATAATAATAAATTAATTTGAATATAGTCACAGGGATTATGCTCGTGCACTTAGTGAATTATTAACTTCCTTAAAAATGTAAACTGCAGTCATGAGAAATTTGTCTAATACACCTGGTGTACAAAGAGAAATGAGTTTAAACACCTTTTGTGATTTATATTCACTCTGTTTGTGATATTATATGTAGCCAGTGTTTAAATATATTGTTTTTTATTGTTTCCTGCCATGATGCATGAAATATATGTGTTCAAGCCACTATACAGGTGAGTATCCTCAGGTAAGCATTAACAGGTAAGGACAAAAAAATATCTAATCTGTGTCAGATTATGCCAAAGTGTTTACACAGATTGCTTATATTCCTTGGGTGATGCTTGACAATGTTTTCATGAAGTAGGGAACTGGTGAGCAGTAACAGGTGAGCATTTAAACAGGTAAGCAAGCCAAGGAAGATTAAGCCAAAATGTTTAAACAAATCTTCTTCCGAAAGATCTTGAAGTTTTGGGGGGAAAAAATAAAATAAAAAAATAAAAACAGAAGAAGAAGAAGAAGCTTCTGCTTCTCAGATGGTGCATAAAAATGGGTTGAAGTCAAGTCAGGAACAGGTGAGCATTCACAGGTGAGTGTAAACAGGTAAGGCAGCTACCACGTCCTAAAAATCAGATGTGTGTCAGATTAAGCCGAGGTGTTTGAACCTGTTAAACTGATGCACTGACTCTGTCAGATTAATTACTATCTGTAGGAATAGTAATTCCTAATAGTAATGTAGGAACACAAGGCCTTGAGGAAGAATACTTCTATAGACTCAGGATAATTTACAGTTAATCTTTCACTGTTTATTGGGATTTTAGTCCCAAAAACTGAAGCTATCTAGTGATTCTGGAGCACAATAACAGTGGTGGGTTTGTTGTAGTGTGCAGTTAAAGCCATTAGATGGGGCTATAGATTTTCAAAACAGAATTTCAAAACGTGTAGACAGTGCTGGTAACTAAGTATGGGTAATTCATAGACATATAAAATTCATATACATTATGCTTTTTTTAAAATTTCTTTTTCTTAATTAGTCCCTTTCTATAGTACAACAACCTTGTGTGTCAGGAAGGTGCTATATAAATGGACTGTCATTACTTCAAGTTTTTTTTGTTTTGCTTTTTTTTTTCACAAAATAGATTAAAGACAAAGTTAGAAAACTATATCTATCTAAAGGGCATTACACATATTACACACATTTATTTCACACTAAATAATTGATCGCATAACTTTTCAACCCCTTTGGCATACCAGTTGCTTTTAAAAAATGCTTAATGACTTAAATGGAGCTCACTATTTGAATTTGTCTGTCACAGATTTTTGCTTCACCAGAGATCTCTGCTCAACTAGAGACCTCTGCCCAACAAGGGGACTTACCCAAACAGGGCCCTTTTTATCAACCAGGGGTCTTTGGTTGACAAGGGGCTCAGAGTGTCATTTTGAGTAACCATGGTTCTCTGCCCAACCTGAGACCTTTGCCCAGCCAGGGGCTTTGCTTTAACAGAGACCCTGTGCCAACCAGGGGCTTTGCCCACCATGTGGCTCAGCCCAACTAGGGGTTTCTGCCTAAAATGGGGCTTTGCCCAACCAAGGGCTCTGCCCAACCAGGGGCCTTTGTCCACCATGGGGATTTGCCCAACTGAGACCTCTGCCCAACCAGGGGCTACTGCCCAATGTGGGGCTTTGCCTAACCAGGGGCTTCTGCCTAATGTGGGGCTTTGCCCAACAAGGGTTTTCTGTCTAACATATGGCCCAGCCAGAGGCCTCTGCTCAACCAGGGGTTTCTGCCTAATGTGGGGCTTTGCCCAACTAGGGGCTTCTGCCTAACATGCCCAACCAGGGAACTCTGTCCCGTTTCGGCCTCTGCCTATGATGAGGCAGCAATAATGTGATGTTTTAATGTGATGTCATTGTGGATTATTTGTATTTATTATGGAATTGTCACTGGTTGCACTTGCACTCTCTCTATTACAGCTACTTGTCACTCGTTTACTCTCACCTCCAAAATGATGTCTCTGGGCGGCCAGTAATTAAATTCATGTAATGACATGTTTGTAGAGATAAAAAATATTGTCCAACTATATTTATATTGATGGGATAAAGGCTACATAATATTAAATTGTATTTTTATATTATATCTAAGCTCATGCATTGCCTACTGCCTGCTCATTTTTAGACACATGGCTAGCAATGTGCTGTTGTAATGAGTGTGAATTCACACCATCCGTGAGGCACCCAGGCTGCTTTTCACATTCACACTCTGGCATATGCTACAGAACTAGCATCAGCTATGAAACATTCAAGCCCTAAAAAGGCTGACAAATTAAAATGTCTGTGCATGACACAATGGAAGAATGTAGCCAGGGACATGAACAGTTTCCCTGAGTTTTGCACTAGGAGAAGACCAAAGGCTTTATTATCTTTTATGTTCTTAAACTGTGATAAAAGCTCAAGCAGTTATCCTGATATGAATATGTAATATCTGTACATGATTTCCACGCACTAGTCATGCATATTTTGAGAGCAGTAAAGCTGTTATATCCTTGTTGTTTACGTCAAGCCTAGTCCTTGTCTATGACCCGGCTATGAACATACAGCAGAGGGATGGCATACTGTCTTGCTCGTTGATTGATTGCTCATGCCTTGGCAAGTTGCTCCTGGCAGAGCTCAGATAAAATACAACAGACATACAATGAGCTGCAGGTAACACTGTATTCTGTACAATGATTTAGGCCATGTTTCCCTATGCCACTGCTAAATGTAATCATCATAAGCCCAACAGCAAGATCAAGACAAGGTGAACCTGATGTTTTTTTTCAAATTCATAGGATTCACTGGATCGAGTACAAAAATAGAAATATAGAAAATCTAAAGCGCTAATGTCACCTCTACATCGTTGTTAACTGTTTGGAAAGTTTACATCATAGCACTATTGAATTCTCAAATCTGAAGGTGTGGATTCATTCAGGTGTTTTTCAACAAAGAAAAATGTATACTCACTGTAATGGTGAAGTTTCCTGTTAGGAGATGTTTATTTAACATTGATGGAATGAGTCTCGGGTGTCAATGCTTTATAACCGTCAGTAAGCTTTCCAACATGGAAAAGTCTTCAGGTAGGACAGAGGACTTTGCTTTTTCTGACCTCTCTGTAACATTACAATCTGTGTGCTTTTATCGTATTAACTTCAAAAGAGCGAAAAAAAGAGAAGCTCTTTAGCGTGCATGCACTTAAGCTTTTCTTCATGCCATTAAATGTGGATATCATAATGGCACATCATCCAAATTGCTTGTTTCTATTCTTAGCCGATTGTGCAATTAAGAGCGGATGCAAAGAGAATGGCAGATAATTTTGTTCATTTCCATCCAATCATACATCACAATATAATGCATACAGATGGGAGACAGATTAAAGGAAAAACTGGTGGCTCTATTATGCGGTGGGGGGCATTTATTTATTTTACTTGCATTCTTTGGCTCTACTTGTCCCCTTAGAGGAAAGCATCACAAGGTGCTTCTGACTGATCCACTTTATCTGATGATATAACATTTCTATTTTGATGGGCATGGTTTCTTCCAGAATGACTCCTATCTACAGGGCTCAAGGGCTTGATGAGGACGAAAATGACGTAAATCATATGCTTTGACCTTCACACTCACCACATCTCAATCTAATTGAATGATAATTGGATGGAGATTTTGGAGCAATGTGTTTAGGCAGAGCTCTCCACCACCAGCACCAAAACACCAATAGAGGAAAGGTCTTTTGGAATGCATGTGTAAAGACATGTAGAATCTGTGTCAAGGCCCTTGAAGCTGTGCAGAAATTATGTATAAAACATTATGTACAGCAGAAAACAACGAATACAGAATTCAAAAGAGAAATTTAAGCTGAATTCAGCACTTGAAGGAAGTGTGTCCATTTATGATCCCTCAGTGACAAATTTACATTTTTATGTAGAGATTGCTTTGTACAGGAAATGCTGGTTGACCTATTTATAGTTTGACATGATGTCAGACTCGATGGAAGACCCAATGGTGCGCAAAAATAGACTGACTCCTATTACCCACTAGCTATACAGCCTGCACATTCATTAATGATAAATTAGTTTGTCACCAAGCCGGAAAGCTGTCATGCCATTGGATGCCAGAATAGGCAAAGCAGCAGTGCCATTTGAAATTTTTTTTTTCTGCAAAGGAGAAGATAAAGTTTAAGGTGGTCAAAATGGGCAAGATTGAGTTTTTATTTGGTTTGTGATTGTACACAGTAAAAAAATTGTCCTAGAGGACGTCTTGATACGTGTGTGTGTGTGTGTGCGTGTGTGTGTGTGTGTGTGTGTGTGTGTGTGTGTGTGTGTGTGTGTTGGGAGAGATAAAAGCTTAGTGGTCAAGGCAAGGTCAGGGAAATTCATAGCTCTACCCATACCCTGTAACTGATTGCTTCACATGTTCCATAAAATACTGCTGTATTTCCAACTATACCATAGATCAGCTGAGATCATTGTGAGCCTTCCAGCACAAGTCAACTTTGCTTTTTTTATCAGAATCTTATCAGGATTTACATTAGTATTCTTTACCACTAAACAAAACATATATAAGCAAAACTACATTTAACCTACATTTAACCTACATTTATTGCTTAACCTACTGATATACAACAAAAATATACATTCTTAATATCTTTGTAGTTGCTGTATCCATGGATATATAAGATGATGAACAAAATGTATCATTATACCTTCTAAATACCTAAAGAAAATGGTTGTGATAGTATAAATGTCATTTATTTACAGAAAAAGCAAATATGTAACTGGATGATTAACCCAAACAAAACTAACTTTGCTAACAGGTGTCAAAATACATCTTGCACATTGCCTTACTCATCAAGTTTTATTCAAGCAATTGCTATTGATTGAAGAAATTTTCTAAATACTAGATCATTGAGTGCATGACATTGAAATGTACTTCAACCTCCTGCTTTTTCTTCTCTCGTCACTTGCTGTGGAAGAGATAACAGGTCAGGATCCAACAGAAGTCCCATGATTCTTAGCAAGGTTGTGGGTTCAAATCGCAAGTCTGCCAGAAAGCCACTGTAGAGCCCTTGATTTGAGTGCAGTCATAAAACTATGCACAACAGCAGTCCTGAATGGATCTTAACTGTTTGACAATATTTGGAAGTGTCCATGATGTATAACTGACTATCCTCACATACCTACTGTAGACTAGCTTTATCATGCCATGGTCGAATGCATTTTCTCTCCCTCTTTGTGTGTAGACTACTATTTGTTTCAAATGGAAATGCCGTGCCTCCTTTTTTTTGGAACATTTTCCGGAACATCAGCTTGGTGTACGGCTTCAAAGGAGCCTCTTTCATGGCAGGTGTTTTTGGATTAAGGCCACTGCCGGATCGTTGTTTTTTTTTCTCTCCTTCACCTTTGAAGTGTCATCATCTCTTTCACCTGCCTTCTTTTCCGTTGTAACTCTTCCCGGATCAAATTCTCAGCTCTGGCAGAGCACCGAAATAAACATTCTATTTTAAACCACAAGTGAGATATGTGGGAAAGGAAGTGTAATGCTAACACATGTACAGCTCAAAGTAAGGTGGGAACAACTGTAGTGCCATAGCATGGACGATAATCTACTTAATGGGCTTGGTTTCCTAATACGTTTGTTTTTATTATAAAGCATGTTTCAAGAGAGATGTTAATTAGATCATGTACTTGAAATGGTCATTGACCATGATGCTTAAATATCATATGTAAAAAAAATTGACCATGTGTTACAGGCTCTGTTATTTTTGGATGTGATGAACAACCTCAACTAGATGTGAGGTTGGTCTGGTTTTTAAATCCCACTCCCACCCACTTCCACAGACACTCTTGAACAATCTTCAGCAGATAATCTTGACCAATTCCGCCTGGTCCCACAGAGACTCTTGACGAAACCCGTTTGCTCCTGCAGACATTCTTGACTAATCTCATCAACCCTGCCAGCTCCTGCAGACACTCTTGAACAATCCCAACCGTCCCGCATTTTACTGATCCCTTCAGCTCCCACATTTGCTCTTGACCAATCCTGCCGGGCCTGCAGAAAGTTTTACCAATCTTGCCAGCTCCCAGCAACACTATAGACCAATTCCATTGATTCCCACAGACACCTTTGACCAATTACATCCACTTCCACAGACACTCTTGACTAATCCTGCCTGCTCCTGCAGGCACTCTTGGCTTCTCCCCCTTGGTCTCCCAGACACTCTTGACCAGTTACACCAACTCCTGCAGATACACTTGAGCAACTTTGACAGCTTCTGCAGACACTCTTCACCAATCTTGCCTGCTTCCACAGAAAATTTGACCAATCCTGTTAGCTCCCATGACTTTTTTGTTGGGTTCTACAGGAAATCCCAGTGCCAATATACACCTATAAATCTAGACTTGCCATTGCAAACAACATTAAAGGTCTAGGGGAAGATTTCAAGGGCCCTAAGTAAACACAAGGCAACTCTGGATGACCCAATGGAACAAAATTGTCTGGGGACTGGGGTACAGTTCATTAACCGGTTTTGGTCACAGATCTTTAGATGGAAAACAGCATTAAGAAGAGTTAGCTGTCTCAGATTGTCAGCACTAGTAAGTGCATTGTCACTTGTTATTGCACTGTGGGATCAAGAAGACCTTGTCAGGATGAATGTGGGTTGTGTGAGGACCCCTGGCTAGTTACATCAGTTAGCACAAGGCATGGTGACTATGGGGCGTAAGGCTGTTTGGACCATTAAGAGGAAGTCACTGAGGTCATTGAGACACCTCTCCCCAAGGCCAGCTGATAAAATGTGTATGTGCAGAGGAGTGAGATGAGGTGCTTTTGAGACTTTTGACACTTTTTAGTTGTCTCTGGTGAGTGGTGTGGTGTGATGAGGCACTTTTTGCTCTGACTTGAGCAGAGCTATAAAAGAATGTTGATTATTCAGTCATTTTAAAATAATGTCAGGCTAAAAATGTGGTTGTTAATTTTAATTGTATGACATACTCGTTGCCTAAACAAGGCAGTTAGTGATAGATGAATGTTATACAGTTTCCCTCACAGTATGGGCTTGTCACAATAATAAACAGTAATTAGTCAACTCTGGTACATGCTAACTTCTCTTCCTGTTCCTGGGCCCATAGACAGTCAATAATATATCAGGATGTTTCACAGCATCTGCTTTTATTCATCTTAGACTATAACACAGAGGTCTGTTTCTTTTTGGGCTTACTAAACAGCCTTAGCCTTATCCAAACACACACAGACCCAGACATACAACACCCAAACACTTCTCATAATACTTTCATTTTCTTATCCTGGGTCCAAGTTTAGCTTGGATTGTTGGCACAGCTTAATTACTACAACTCAATCTGACATGAGAGAGATAATTAAAACTGGTTTTCTCAGGGTTCTATATTACACCCAGTTTACTTACTGCCTCAACCATATTGTTCCACGTGTAAATTTTAAAGAGTAAAGTTTTATTCTATTTTAAGCATTTGTACCACTATGGTAACTATACTGTGTTGGGTATTTAATGTAGTGTTTGACACCAGGCAGCAGAGAGCTTTTGATTCTTACAGTTTTTTTATCTATGAATATTCTATGGTCTTGGCTGGTCTCAAGAAGAACGAGTGAAAATATCACCCAAGCACATGACAAGATCAAGACCATTAACGTGTCTTGAGACCAGGCTTAAGGACAATAGCATTATCCATTATAATTGGAAATATCCATTTACTAGTTCAGCCACCACCAAAATACAAAATTAATAAATCATTGTGTATTGACCTAGGACCTGCATTAGATGATTACTGGCCACCAAACCATATTTTTGCATTTGTTATGCACTGTTTTTGGGCTGGATTAACATGGTTTCTTAACCAAATCCTTCAAATGACACTGTGTATACATACATGTGTTTTTCAGCTGTCAAAAATTGTACTAATTAGATTTACTTATTTGAAAAATTGATAGATCTCTTGTAAAAGAAAGTGGGGTTCTATGCAGGTTTGGAACAAACATCACTATGGTAGCCATTGATAAGTACTGGGACTGTAGAGAGATATCAGAAAAACTCAGCTAAAGTTTTTGTACCACTAGCTGAAGCTAAAATCATAACCCCCGATGCCAGATGTAAAAGGTAGTTTATAAGAAAGGAAGGAGCCGCTGATATTATGGAAAACAAAACTGGTCATCATTTTGAACATTTAAGCTGCAATAATTACTTGGCTCTCTTTTAGCTTCAGTTGGATGTAGTGTGGCTTAGTGGTTAGCACGTTGGCCTCGCACCTCTAGGGTTGGGGGTTCAATTCCTGCTTTCGCCTTGGGGGCGGGGGGGGGGTTGCATGTTCTCCCTGTGCTTTGGGGGTTTCCTCGGGGTACACCAGTTTTCTCCCCCAGTTCAGAGACATTGTCAGTAGTGAGTGAATGGGTGTATGAGTGTGCGATTGTGCCCTGCGGGCACTCCATCCAGGGTGCCCCCCGCCTTGTACCCCGCATCCCCTGGGTTAGGCTCCAGCCTCCCCGCGACCCTGTGTAGGATAAGTGGTACAGAAAATGGATAGATGAGTGTAGTGCTTGAGCCAATGTCAGGTGAAACCATCAAGCATTAGATGAGGACTGTCAGGCCACATTAATATTTCAGTCATAACCACAAAGTAAAATAAGAGCAGCACAAACCGATGTGAATTTTCAGAAGGCCCTTAAAACAACTTCTGACTGTTGCGAGAGGCCATGTGACTCAAAGTCTGGGCTTAGCTCCTGAGAGCCTCAATTTAGAACTTGTATGGTTGGATGAGTGAGCTTTCAATTAGAGCTTCCTCAGATAGTCTTGTATATGAGCAAGCAGAAAACAGCAGATGACATGGGTAGATGACGACTCTGCGGCCCTTTTTGGAGTTTGAATTTGGTTTCAATTTGAAAAGCGAAATAGCTTTTTAGTTAAAGAATGGACCTCGGCTGGTAAATGTTTATTCATAAAGTAATTGCCTGCATATATCACTTCTCTGTGACTTTGGTAGGTCAGAGCCTATAAGTCATAAACAGTGCATTCTTGCAATGTACTGGAATAAAATTGAGAGGACTTATGCTGGATACTTATTACTCTGGGCTATTTTGGATATTTAATATATAATTAATACTCTAGTTGTGCCATTGGAAATAGGTTACTTAATGTTTTTGTCTTGTTTATTGGTTAATGCAACTGTACAACAGGAAGAGAAGCTACACTGGGAAAGTATGGTGTACAAAATATTCAGTATGAATGGAAAAGATATTAATCTGCAAAGAATAACTACTGTTGTGAAAACCTTTAATGATGTTCTCCAGCTTGATCATGATTCAGAATTCATGCCTGAAATTTCACTTGATGACTCATTGAGGTGCAGTACGTGGGGTATCAGATTAGCGATGGAAAAACGTAGATGCCATCTGTAACTTTTCCCAAATAAAACACAAAAAAACAAATACATGCTTTCAAAGAGTTCATAACAAAAAATTATGGTTAACTTCAGCTCATTGCATGGTTGACAAAGTGAAGTAACCTAATGCAAGTCGAACACTGTGTTTTTGTAGCTTAAGTGATGCCAGACATTTACATTTACAGCTTTTTACACTTATCCAGAGTGACTTACAGCTATATAGTTTTCATCAAAAGACATTGTCATACTAGTAAAATTGTTCTAAAATTGCTATTATCTTTACTCATTTGGCTGACACTTTAGCAACTTACAATTGAAATAGGTTACAACTGAGCATTAAAGGGACTAGTGCAAAGACCTAAACATTGCATCTGAGCCAACATTCACCACCACTGAGCCACTAAAGAGGAGTTAGTATAACAAGTAATTAGTTTATTTATTTATTTATTTATTATTTATTTATTTTTAATTTAGTGTTCTGTTAACTAAAAAGGTGGGTCTTTTATCTTTGTTTGAAGACAGCCAGGGGAAGTTAATTCCACCACTGCCAGTAAAGAGAACAAGTCTTCCTTGTAACTTAAGGGAAGGTGGGTCGGGAAGGTGGGTCGAGTCATGCTAAAGGCTTGAAGAGAATGTTGTGCAGCACTGGGTTTGATTAGTACCTTCAGGTAGGTGGGGTATGTTTTTGGCTTTGTAGGCAAGTATTTTAAATCTGATGTTGGCAGCTGTAGGAAGCCAGTGGAGGAATCGCAGAGTGGGAGAACTTGGGGAGATAATAAGAGTTACAAGGATTGGATGGAATACACTGGAAGGCCTGCCAGGATACAGTGGTGCAATTGTGAGATGACCAAGTACTGAACAAGCACCTGAGTAGCCTCCATGGAGAGACTGGATGATCCTAATGGTGTAAAAGAGAAACCTGTATAACCTGAGGAGTGAAGGATAATTAGTTGTCCAGAATTACACAAAGGTTGCGTATGTTGCCAGATGGTGTGACTTGAGATTTCTCCAGGGAGATTATAAGATCTTGACTTAAGCATGCATTTCCAGGGTTATCTTGATGGGATTCATTGTCAGGTGATGAGCTGCTAACCATGGTGAGACTACCTCCTTAATCCTGAGGAATCCTTCATCCAGCCCATTTTACCAAGCTCTTTCATATTGATGAGGATTTAGTCATGTTTATTGGTTCAGGCAGAACAGGAGTATGCGTCTGTAGATAGAAGTGATAGATAGCACTGTAGATAGCACAAGATAACACTGGGTGCTTCCCAATACTCAACTCTTGCTTCCTTGACTTCTTGATCCTACTTCCTTCAGCTCAACTGATGCCTCCTTGACTTCTTGATCTTACTTCCATCAGCCCACATGATACCTTCTTTGCTTCTTGATCCTACTTCCTACAGCCCAACTGATACCTTCTACGCTTCTTGATCCTATGTCCCTCAGCCTGTGATTCCAAAATTGATCCAAACCCACCATGTTTACGGGTATATAATGCATTAATAAGGATCAATTTAAGGAGAAAGAAGAGAGGAGGCTTTCACCATGAGGATACACAACTGGTCCTACTTCTATAACTTTTTTTTAATTGTAGCATGATTCTGATGCTGAGCATGCTGTATTTCTGTTTGTGTCTATATATGTGTATATGTATTATTTGAACCATGCTATGGTGATGTTGCAATGTGGATGTCAGATTAGAGTATGTGTTTGTGTATATTGTTTAGGCCGTGCTGTGTTCAGTTGCTGCTTCAGATTTCTACTTCCACCAACTCTGGCTCCCTCCTGATTGGCTGACCTTGACTGGGCCATTCAGAAATGCGTGATGCAGCAGAAATATACCCTCTCCATCTCCCTAACAATACACACACTCACAGTGCTGGAGAGATACACTTAATCCTTCCTGATTTCCAGTATTGACACTGATAAAGGCAGCTGTGTTATGGTAAACAAAGAAAGGATAGAAAAAAGTGGCATATATACGCATACACCTTCATTATCTCATATTACGTGAGCAGGGTTTAAAAGAAACGTTTCTGTCCTTTCCCTTGTCAATAAATGGACGATTAAATCAATAAAACACTATTGATTAGTTCATGGTAATGGCTTTTATTTGATCCTAATCTATTCTCTATGGTATAGAGCTCAAAGTCAGTTAAAGAAGGGGCACATTTGCATTTGCCCCTGATACATTGTTTCTTGTGAGGTTTATAAATAAACTTTAGGAATCTGTGTCCATTTCAAAACCTGTGTTCTTATTATATACAATCACTTTTCTCTTTCAAGGTGCTATACTTCTAAAGTGTGTGTGTGTGTGTATGTGTGTGTGTGTGTGTGTGTGTGTGTGTGAGATAGTACTAATGTACGATATTATATCCCATTATATATCTCTGTAAAAGTTGCATTATACCACAGCTTTTCTACAGAATGTCTGTCATATTGTATCCACAATCTAAATATTTTGATAGGGCAAGTGGATGATCATCTCATTCTATAGTCTTGGGTCTATACTGTGATGCATTAATTTAGCATTTAGCCTGGTCATGTGCCAAAATTGAAGCTTTCATCTCAGTTTATGATATTGTCAGGGCTTGATTTGAGATATGGTGCCAGATGATGTTAAAAAAAATATTAAATTATTAAATACTTAATCCATTTGTAAAACTGTGAGTTATTTGCACACTTGAAAAAGGGTTGTTTCTCTTTTTCCATCACCGTATTTCTGACCGATGAACGGCTCAGTTTTTAGTTTAATTATTTATTAAGCCAACCCAAACTAACTTGCAAACGAAGAAAAAAATCAATTTTGCTCTGATTTGGACACATCAAACGGAATAATAGGTGTGAAAAAGCAAGAATGAAAAACCCATAGCTATGAATCTTAGGAATGGTCTTAATGTTGATTGATTAACCTGTTACATTAGGCTTGCTAGCTACTGGTTTAAGTAAGGTTTCCAAGTGTAGATTTATGCCATTTGCCAGATGGATGGGTCCCTTGTTGTCCATATCCATCAGTCCCCACTTTTACAATTCATCCGCTGCATGTTATTACCATATTGTATCATAGTGACAGCTCTGTCTGACACAATGCTCAAAAAAAAAAAAAAAGGGTACATGCAATGTCCTGCCTACCTAGGCAACCTACTCATAAATAAAACATGGGTGAATGATGGAATTTTAAAGTGTTCAGAATAACAGGATTGGTTTTTATTAAATTTTGGAATATTGGAAGATAATCTAAGACAGTGACGATCAACCTTCCTATAAGATGTAGAGCTCCAGGAACAGGTTTGGTGATCACTGGTATAAGTGTATCTGGGTTCAAGGGAAGACAGAAGAAAGCCTTGTTTCACATTTCCTCTTCCTGTAAAATCCATTGCACATGTGTGTATACGTGACTGTGATGTGGCTGTATAATTCTTTTGCTGCACTATAGTGTGGTATTAGACTACAGGACATCTACAATGCAATAGACAGAGAGAGAATAAGAAAAAGAGAAAAAACAAACCCTAGTGTTGCCATTTTTCAAGCTCACTGCGCACAATGTGCTGGTGCCATGGCAACAGCAGAACTACTCCATTCCACCCCCCAAACAATTCCCATCATCTACGCAATCACATTGAGTGACCATATCAGTCTAAAGACCATCATTCATTTGGTGACACTGAACACAGTGCATGTCCACCAGCTCACAGTCATGTGCATTCAGATAAATTTCATATACATGTGACTAGCTATGGGCACCAGCTAAGGCTTTCTGTCTCTAAGGATGCTGAATATCCCAAGGGGATTTCCAGAGCACCACTGGAAGAGCAGAAAATCCCATGCTCCTATCACCATGGAAACACCATGTCAGATTGGGTGCGAGGCCACCATGCATGTGATGGTAGCAGCCAACACTGGCATATCTGTATTTAATTTAATGTTTTTTCATCCTGTACGGGTGTAGTTCCTTTAGTGTGTTTATGGCTGATATTTGCTTTTTAGAAATCCAGCATTTTCAGGCTGTGTCAAATGTAATTCTTAGAAGATGCCACCTATAGACTTAAATAAGTCAAATACTGGACAAAAGGCTTTTTTTGGACCAAAGAAAAATAGTCTCTAAATATCAAAATTTTGTATAAATAGTAACGAAAAATGGAGGGGAAAAAAACCTAATTTACCACCCTTTGCCTTGATCATTGCCTCAGTTCTCCTCAGTACACTGTCCTGCAGATTCATAAGACAGTAGGTCAGTCCAAGCATTTTGTAGAAATGGACACAGTTCATTTTGAGACTTGGGCTGTCTTGCTTCTGTCTCTGCAGATCCCAGAACAACCTCCATGATGATAAGATCAGGGCTCTGTGGACACCATACCATCTGTTGCAGAACTCCTTGTCCTTCATTTTTGCTAATGATTGCTGTAGATACTTGGAATGTTTGGAAAGCTAAATTTTCTCCTTTCAATTGGTACACTAATGCAGAAAAAGTCAGCACATTTGTACATACCGATTGCAAAGACATGGGTCAGCGAAAGCGGATAACAAACCCACAGAGAGAGTGATAGATGATGTAACAACCCCTAGAGAGACATTTCTTATAATTGAAATTAAAAAAGTAGACTCACCTGATGATGGCGGTTACTGTGACAGGCTTCCAGTACTTGCGTCATTTTTTTTGTTTGTTTGTTTGTTTCACCTGTGACAGAAATGTCACTTAAGTCACTTAATGCTCCTGGTTCAGGATTTTACAACTTTTATTCCTTTATACCACAGTGCTGCTCAAATCTGATTAGTAGTTGATGAATTTTCTATAACATCAGCTCTGATGGCTATAAATCACAGGTTTATGTTAATGCACTCGAATACAAAGACATTATTAATATGTTTTAATACACTATTGTTTCTATAGCAACAGCTCATTCACAGGGACTTGTGTGATGGACCCTCCACATAATCTAAGACTTTAAAAAAAAGATAAAAAAAAACACTGATAGCACTGATATGGTGAAGGGTTCTGTAAGTAAACATTTATTTAACATTTATGGAAGGAGTCTCCAGTGTGACCCAGTAAGATTTCGCCACTTCAAGAGAGACTTGTGAGGGGATGATTGTTTATAGCTGCTGTAATTTAAGTGACACCAGGACCTAATTTGTTTCGTGGATGTTCCACAACACAAAATGTAACTATAAAAGTGATAAAAAAAGTATAATGTGTTGTTCTTTAATATATTTAAAAAAATGTAATCAATGGCAAATTGTCAGGGTTGTGGGAGGCAGCAGGTCAAAAAGGACACGTGTGATTTGAGAGAGAGAAAGAAAGATGGAGGTGTTGCTGTGGCTGCATGCCTCATTACCCCGCTGGCTCCACCTGTTCTGAAACACAGCAGCACAGCAGCTCATCCCTTCTGACCGTCTCCTGCATCAGCTTTTTCTCTTCTCAAACTTCTGCCCTGACTCTATGGGATAGCAGTCATAAATCACTGGAAATTGCTCTCTTTATCCTGTGATTCAACTCCTGTCACTACTTCTATTTTGGTTCCTGTTCATGGTCTCCAACTCAGTAGTAAACCTCCAACTTGGCATCAGCTTTATAAGCAACATTCTAATTATCCCTTACACTTGCCCTAGCTTCATTATGCTCTGTGTTTATACTCCCATAGTACACTCCTGGGGGGAAAAAAGGGTTCCTCGAGGCTTTCTTGGACTTCTGGCTCATCTGAACTCTCACTTGATATTCATTACATCATTTTTTACTCACTGTTTATATACTTTTCAAAAGCACATCACGAAGTCTTTCCGATTTTATTTCAGAGTGTTTATTTGTCATGTTTTGTTTTTCTGGTTTCTTTTTACTTTTCAATTCACA
Organism: Pangasianodon hypophthalmus; assembly: GCF_027358585.1. Lineage (NCBI taxonomy): Eukaryota > Metazoa > Chordata > Actinopteri > Siluriformes > Pangasiidae > Pangasianodon > Pangasianodon hypophthalmus. The sequence continues at coordinate 3,266,410 of NC_069734.1, read as the reverse complement.
TCCTTTACTTATTTATCTAGTTTTGAGCCTACAATTATGTCCTATGATTCTTTAACTCTACACTTTATCCTACCTTTCAGACTGTGCGGTCGGTTACACTAGCATTCTAATGGAGTTCTGAAAGGAAAATACTTCTGTGGGTTTCTACATAGAACATTTAAGAGTTCCTTACACGGACAAACTGAAGAATCCTTACACTTGCTGAATAAAACAGTACTTTTTCTTTTTGAGTGCATGTCTGAAACTACACCCAATTCACTATGTCGTGGTCCAAAGCAAAATACTGGAAAATAAAGGGAATCATAAAGGTTTCTTTAGCTTGTAACCTGTCCCCTGTGGCTGTAAATGTTCTATACAGGAACCCACATAGTGTTTATCTTTCTGTATATTTACTCGTGCACTCTGTCACTCTGCATGTGACTGGTCATTTGTTGTGTATATGACTGAGCATGTGGAACCACAGTTCAAGGCAGCTGAGTTAATCTAAAGGCAGCAGGTCATGTGATTAATCGTACATATAGATTACTGGAGGATGTAATTTATTGCAGCAGATACTCACTGCACATGGACCATGACGTCCTCAGAGGGAATTACAATCTCCAGCCCACACCACGGGGCAAAAGTGTGACGCAGGTTATTTTCATGCCAGCTTGAATCGATGCCTGTCCTCTACACAGCGTGCCGTAACTCCTTGACTCAGTGGAGCCCCTCTTCATCACCCGTGTCTGTAAAGTGTGAGTTTTTAATGGGGAAAACCTGCTGTGGCCGGCTGCTGTCCTTGTGCGGTTGTGTGTATAAACACATCATTGACCTTGAGCCACCTCAGGCTAAATGTGGCTACAGCCCAGGTCCTGACTCATGGTATAACCATCTTGCCTCAGACCAGATAAGCTTCAGAAATGCCTCATTAACATGTAATTTCTCCATGAAGCTGTATATGAGAGAGTAAAAATGTAGTTATATCTCGGGGAACTTGCATAGATCTGGAAAAGTAGTAGATTTTAAGGTGCCTGTTTCCATGACCTGCAAAAAGTATTGAGAGTTTTAGTGTTAAGTTAATTGTGTCATGATTTGATTATCAACAAATGTGTTTCATGTCTGTGTGTAATTAAAGATGAATTAAGGGAAATAGTTCAGATGAGTGATTGAGTGTATGTTGAAATTTAAAAGTAAATATCAGCCCATTTACCTACCATTGATTTTATAGCAGTGACCTGTAAATAGAAACACATTAATGGTTTGTGTTGTAGCTTAAATCAGAAATACTGATAAGGTTAAAGAAGAGTAGGTGACTTTTTTTAGACACCTTGCTGTGAAAGGATGCCAACTCTGCATTTATGTTTGACCATTTGAACCCCTTCTGTCTTGTGTGCATTAAGATGCTGCAAGAGAAGACTTTAGCTTATGTTGTAGCTTTTTGAGTATGCTGTATGTTGGTTTAACCATCTGGTTTAGCAATCTACACTATATGGCCAAAAGTATTTGGACACGTGACTATCACACCCATATGTGCCCATTGTAAAACCATGGCCATTAACACAGAGTTGGTCCCTCCTGTGCTGTGATAATAACATCCACTCTTCTGGGAAGGCTTTCCACTAGATTTTGGAGCATGGCTGTGGGGTTTTGTCCATTCAGCCACACAAGCATTACCGATGTCAAATGAGGAGGCCTGGGGTCCAGTCGGCGTTCCAATTCAACACTAAAGTGTTCAGTGGGGTCGAGGTCAGGGCTCTCTGCAGTCCACTCAAGTTCTTCCACATCAACCTTGGCCTTCCATGTCTTTATGGACCTCACTTTGTGCACAGGGGCATTGTCATGATGAAACAGGTTTGGGTCTCTTACTTCCAGTGAAAGGGAAATCTTATTGCTGCAGCGTACAAAGACATTCTACACAATTGTGTGCTTACATCTTCGTAGTTTCAGGAAGGCCAAAATATGGGTATCGTGGTCAGGTGTCTCCATATTTTTGGCCATATAGTGTACTTACAGTGTGTAGAAAAGATTACGACTGGGTTATTACCATTTTCTCTCAAACTTCCTAAACTTCCATAAGCCTTTGACAGGTTGTGACTGACTAATTTTGGGGGGAAATTGATGTCTTTTAGAGCAGGTATTTGTGCTGAATATATATAAAGAGATGCATAAAATTAATTGTTCAAGGTTTTGTTAGACAAGATTCTTTTAATCTTTCATTTATCATTTTCAATACATGTTTTTAATGCACTGGCTTGGCTCCTAACTTTTCCACCTCACCTAAGTTTTCCACTTCATTACTAATTAATTGTCTTTATACTGTATGTGTTTCACTGGTGGTTGATCAGAATGAACTGAGCTCTCAGTGTTTTTCAGAGGCTTTGAGGTTAATGGTTTTGAGGTTTCAGAGGTTAATGGACCATCCTGTGGGAGTGGAACTCTATAAATTAGTCCCACTGGGCAGATAACACATGGGCAGAAGGAAAGAAATAGCTCATCAGGGTAGCTTCTAAACCCACTGCTTTTCATTTTGTCATTACAGCCAATGGTTATGTATACAAGAAGGGTTTTTTTAACATAGCTAAACACTTCAGGAAATTCATATTGTGAAAATGGAGGTATTCAAATGGCTGAAAAAACCCACCAAATTAAATGGCACCAAATTAAACTGATCTCATGAAAAATTCAAATAGAGTCAAACAAATGACTCGGCTATGTGGTCAGATTTTGTTCAATTTTACAGAAGTTAAGTCAGAAGTAAGCACACTAACCCTAACCCAGCTCCTAACCTTAACCCTGACCCTTAGCACTTTTCATACAACTTGAGTCTTGTGAATTGTAAATACGAATTTTCATCAGTGAGTACAAGTTGACCAGCTCAGACGACTAGTAAAACATCTGGTAAGTATTTTATTTACTTTTTATTTGTTTTCTCTTTCAACACAGTTTGTGCTGTTTAGGAGACATGATTAGCCAACTAGCAGCATTGCTTGGCTAAACTCTGAGCTGTTTCTATCTATATGTTATCACACAAAGCTCCAGTAAACCCTTTTTATATACAATACAAACAGCATTGTCTCTTATTGTCGTCTTAAATGTCACATATCTTTGGCCTGGTATTGGTTAAATTTGAGCCTGCAGCATAACAAACAGAGAGAACGAAAGGAAGAAGAAAAGGTAGGAAAATGATGATGTAAATGTATGTATGTAAAAAGATATACAAATCAGTGACTGAATCAGGTGACTGCTTTTCCCAGTCCATTTTAGGACACAGAGTCTCTGGAATGGTCCAGAGAAATTGTAAGGATGCTTTCACGTACAGTAGGTAACATTTAGTTTGTTTAAATGGAAACCTGGTGTGTTCTTCACCACGGTGCGGATCTTCAGGCAGGTGAGAACTCAGCAATCACACGTGGGTGTAGACCAAAACACCCGGCCTGAGAGCATCAGAGCGAGGTGGTCTCGATCCGCTTCCGAGTGAACTCTAATGAGAAAGTGATTCGACTCTGAATCGCCTCAACTGCAGGAAGTGAATGAAACATCATTAGCATTTTTGTAGATGTGAGGTGCTAAATTTTCTGATAATATATGTTTACTTGTGCATTGCACTACAAATCATCTTGCACTATGCGCTGCTTCCCCTAAAATATCTCTTTTGTAATTTGTAATTTCATGTACAAAATACCTCTTTTGCACAATTCCATTTATAGTATCTATGTAAAGTTTTGTATAGTTTTTGTAAAGTTTTGTAAATCACCTAAATTGTTTCTTATACTTCTATGTTTATATGTATGTTTAACTTGTATGTAGCACCGTGGTCCTGCGAGACACGACATTTCGTTCAACTATATGTCCACACATGTAGCAGAATGACAATAAAGCTCAACTTGAACTTAAATTGAGCCAAAGGACAGAGCTGTAGCACTGCAGAAATGCCATGTGTCCTGGAGATGTGGATCGATGAACAAAAAGAGACAACAAAAGCAGGATTTGAGAATTGTTTTAAATTAGTTATTTATATAGTTGGGTAGCAATTTATTGAGTGCCACCTCCATGTTCTCTATACCCAGGTAATTTTTGTGATTTTTCTTCACGCACTTGGGAAAGGTCTGTACCTTTTTTGTGTCACTGTACTTCTGACCAATGAATGAAAGAGTTGTACCTCAGCTAACATTTGTTTTCCATTTTAGTTCATATAATGTGCAGCGTGGAGCTAAACCAAACCCTGTGCGATTTCCAGCTTGCCATCTTCTAATTTCACGATCCACCTTCACATTTTTAATAAAATATAAATAATTGTTTCATATTAAACACACGTTTTTGATGATCTATCATAACTCTTTATCCGCAGGTCATCTATCCTAATAAGTTAACTCCTTTATTTCAGCTGCTTGACCTTTGCTCAGTAGCAGGTGGAGATCGGATGGAGGTCACTTAATCAGATTGGGACTGAAAGAAGGTCAGCAGGCTGCTGCAGGTCATTATAACAGTTTCTGTTTAGCTTGTTGCTAAGTGTGGACTCATGCGGTTACAGAGTAATGCAATAACGTCACGTCAGTCTGAATAGATGACAGATGTGAGGCATCAGCATCTCTTCAGCGTTTGGTCAGTGATTAGATTGTGGAATGGCTGGAGACTTGGACAAGGAGATGCACGAGATCAGGACCAGCTCCTTATCTCCTCCTCATGGTAAACACATTCTGGTTGCGGAAGTAAAAAACGACACAACGGTTAGCATTTTTTGTATAAATATCACAGTTTCATATTGTTTATCTTCTGTTACACCACAGCACTACTGACTTCTCGATTCTGATTGGTCAGAAGGTTGTTGATTGATTTTGCGACTATCTTGTTTCAGGGACCTTCCACAACATTAAAAGTAACTATAAGTGGATAAAAAGTATGATGTATCATGCTTTAATAAATGAGAAAATGCGTTAACAAGGTGTTGTGGTATAAGAGGAGTAAAACACTCCGCGACATGCTGTTATAGGAAAATAATCTTCATCCCTCTATCACTCTTTCATTCCTTCTTTTTCTCCCTGTCTCACTGTTTGTTCTTCTTTACTTTTCTTTCCACCCTTCCTTTACTTCTGTGTCTGAATCTTTCTCTGTTATCTTTTACTTTCCTCATCTTCTTTCCTTCCCCTTCTCTCTGTCTCTTTCTTGCTTTCTCACTCTTTCTCCCTCTTTCCTTTACTTTTGTGTCTGTCTTTCTCTCATACTTTACTTTTCTTATTTTCTCATCCTTTCTCTCTCTCTCTCTCTCTCTCTCCTGCAGTGTCTGTCCTGCTCTCTCGCTCTTTATTCCTTTCCTTTTCTTTCAACTCATCCTTTACATTTTTGTCTGCCGTTTCTCATCCTTTTCTCTTTTCTTATCTTCTCACTCCCCTTGCTGTCTCTGTCTTTCCCTCTCTCTCATCCTTTACTTCCTTCTTTTCAGTTTCTCCTTTCCCCCTCTACTGTTACTCATTTTTTTTGTTGTGCTATCTCAGCCCCCCCCCATTTTTCTCCATTTTCCCTCTCTCTCTCTCTCTCTCTCTCTCTCCTGCTGTGTCTGCCTCTTTCCCTCACTCTCATCCATTCCTTCCATCTTTTCTCATCTCTCTCTCATATCTCGTATCTGTCTCACTCTCTTGCTCTTCCTCTTTCCTTTTCTTTCCCCTCTCTCCCCCCTTTACTTTTATCACATTTTCTCATCCTTTGCTTACCCCCCTTTTTTTTACCTTCTTTTTGCTCGCTCTCTCTCTCTCTCACTCTCTCTCCTTCAGTCCCAGTGCCTCTGCCTCTTTCTCTCTATCTCCTCTTTTACTTACTTTTTTCTTACATTTTCCGTTTCCATCTTTACACTCTTCCTTTACTGTGTTGCTCTCATCCTTTACCTCTCTTTTCCATCTCTTCTTTTTTTTCTCTTCCTCTTTTCTTCTTTCTCTCTCACTCTCTCTCTCTCCCTCCTGCTGTCTGCCTCTTTCCTTCTCGCTCATCCATTCCTTCCATCTTTTCTCATCTCTCTCTTGTATCCGTCTCACTCTCTTGCTCTTCCTCTTTCCCTTTCTTTCCCCTCTTCCTTTACTTTTATTGCATTCTCTCATCCTTTTCTTACCTTTTTTTTTTTACCTTCTCTTTGCTCTCTTTCTCACTCTCTTGTTCTCTTTCTTCCTCTTTTCCTGTCATTACACGCTTCCTTCACTGTGTTGCTCTCATCCTTTACCTCTCTCTCTCCTCCTCCTTTACTTCCATCTTTTCCATTCTCGTTTCCATCCCTTCTTTTTTTTTCTTTCTTCCTCTTTTCTCCTCTCTCTCTCCCTCTCTCTCTTTCCCTCTCTCTCTCTCTCTCTCTCTCACGCGCACACCGTTCCTGCCTCGCGCACGGACGCACGCGCACGCGCTCTTTGCCTGTCTTGCCGCTCGCGCGACGCTTTCTTCTTTTTTTTTTTATCCCCCGTTGTCCGCGCGCGCCTTATTTTCTCTGTTGTTTTGCTTAATATATTTTTTTTTTCCTTTAATTTTATTCTAATCGCAAACCGGAAAGTTTTTGTTTGTTTTGTTTGTTTTTTTTTGCACGCCCGAACCAAACCAAGAAACAGACAAACAACCAAATAAACAAACAGACAAAGCGCTGCTCCGCTCCTGACCGCCACTGAACGGCTGAAACGGATTAAGCGGCTATTCTGAGCGCTAATGAGATTGAACCGGAGACGTGGCAGACATGGAGCGTAGTATCGCCGTGCTTTGGCTCAGTTTGTCTCACCGCGTTGTTGCCTGTCACTCGGAAATGGCGCTCTGAGAGTAACCGAGGCGCGCGCGGCAAACCTGCCCTGCACACCTCTGAAGAGCTTTTGCATGCTCACCTGTGTGTGTGTGTGTGTGTGTGTGTGTGTGTCTTTTTTATATAGATATATTTTGGTGTGTTTTAAAGCGCGCGCGCGTGCGTGTGTATGTTCGAGTGGACTGTAGCCTACTGTAACATGAAGTACCAGAAATACATCACGGTTATGCAGATGGCTATGGGAGTCACCGCGTCCAACAAAGACGATTGCATCCCTCCGAAAAGACAGCTGTGGTGAGTTTAAAAAAAGAAAAAGAAAAAAGAAAGTGTGAATGAACCGGAGAGCGCGTGAATGAATACACGACAGCATGAGGAGGGCAATTAGCTACCTGGGAATGAAATGCATGAATGGAGAAGATGCAATAAAAGAGGAATAGAGACGGAGAAGAAGGAAAACCAGAGAGCTGTGTGTGTGTGTGTGTGAGAGAGAGAGAGAGAGAGATACGAGTGTGACATCTTGAGATCGGTTGTCAAGGTGCACGCGCGTCTCAGCTCAGCCTCTGTTTGCGGAAGTGAGACGCTCCCATTCACTCCATACATCATCTTTTATTTTCTTTCTTTCACTCAATCTTAGTCCATTTTGGTCCCTCTTCCTTTATTGCATTGCTTTCTCTTTCATTTTAATCGCTCCTTCTTTCCTTGCAAAGAAAGAGCAAAATGATCTAAATGACGCCTCTTATAATTTAGTATTGTGTGTAGCACATACAGTATATTTCCTAGAATTAAATCAATCTGGTCTTATACTATCCATTTAACAGTTAAGGGTTAAATTGGGATTCAGGGCCTTGGGTTAGTAGAGTGTCAGAAATAAAAGGCACTAAATCAGGGGTGGCCAGCTGAGACCCAGGGACTTTATTGGGGTGGCAATCTGGGCTGAAGCAAAATATTTAACCACATCCATGGAAAATTATGTAATGTGGTTACCCCTATCTGTGCATGGCCTGAGTAGGATCCCCATCAGACATATACACACACACACTTGTTTGTTGTCTAGCTAGCTACATCCTATGAAGTACACTAGCATTACAAGTCCAATATCATTAGCTAACAGTGGCTAATCAGTGATATGTTATGCCTCTAAATAATTAATATTGTCAATATAAAAATGTGACCAATGTTTGCTCACCTGTTTGTTTGTTGTGGCCAGGGAACAGTTCGCGTCTGTGTAAGCTAGCTAAACTTGCTTCTTCCTGCAGGACATTACACTTGTTGGTGATCCTTGCCATTGGAAAATGATGAAATGGATTTTCAGATGTGTTTTATTGGGCGTTATTTATTATTCAAACTAGTCTATCACAGCACATTGAGATTTACCAACTTGTTCAGTTTTGCATTAATTGGCATTCTTAACTGCACTAATGTAGTAGTAATAATAATAATAATGTCTTACTGGACAACACTTAGCTACACCCCTTTTTTGTCGCTGGGGTGGTTCCCTTATATTTTGTATCTTGTTCTTTTTCCCCTCAATCTGGTTTTGCCAATTCCCACCCACTAGCTAATTCACCTGGGGCAAACATGTACTTCCTCTGCGACACATGGAGCCAGGCTCACATCAACACCTCACATCAGCCTCCACATCTTTTCAAACGGCTGCTCGTGCTGCATCACAGTGCAGCTTGGAGGAGAACGCTATCTGCCCTCTTCCATATACGTGAGCTCACGGATGACCACAATTGGCCCGCGTCACAGTGATTGACAGGAGAGTGAGAGTATGTCCTTTCCACTTCCCACTTCCCACTTTTAAGGACCATTGCCATGCCTTTAATTAGCTCTTTAAGTGAAGCTTTAAAGATACACTACATGCACATTTCTAGTTAAAGAGACACAGTAAAACAAAAGAGTACACAAGAAGTACATTTGATGATACCACGCAGTTTAGTTTAGTACCTTTATTTCTGAGAGTGTAGTGATTATAGAGGTGCAAACCGTGAAGAGATCTGCTCAGTTAATGCTCTTATACAGAGTTATACAACATTATATATAACATTTATTAACCAAAATTGCAAGGATGGATCTTAAATTGAAATCAAAATGATAGCAAAATATCTTCTAATTATTTTCTGGCAATGATGTGCGATATAGTGAACACATTTTGCTTTAACATGACATGCATGTAGCCTTGGAAATGAAGGCATTTCTCTCTTTCATTTTTATTATAGTACTGTCCAGTTTAACCCCTGACACCCACCCATCCACACACACACACACACACACACACACACACCTTACACTCACCTCCAACCATCTGTGAGTCTAATGAATTGATGGATTCTCTGCTCTTTTGAACTCGCAGCTTCAACACAGAAACCCCGCATGATGTCATAGTGAGACATCTCGAGTGGACACAAAACTGAATATAGGATCTGATTAAGAAGCTCATTAAATTTGTCTGGATTTATTCTCTCATAATGATCCTTGTTGCAGTTAAGAAAAAAAATACACAGGAGCTTATTAGCAGATTCACTCACCCCATACGCAGTCAGGATCATTAATTTTTACCACACAGCTCAGTGTCATTACTGATGATGTAAATGCTTGTATACATTATATTGAGTTCATTAAGGAGCTCTTCCACCTTGTGAATCCATCTTTACATCATAGCAGCCATCTTTATATATCGTGTAATTCAGACTGACAATTTATCAGTGGAGGGATTATATAAGGTAGGGATGTACCGATCCCATACTGAGTACCAACACCGGCACCCTTCCTGACCTAATACTGTTGTGTTTTGTTGGCTGTGATGTTTTTTATAACTTGGCAACTCGTTTGAGAATGATTCAATGACTCTTTGAATCAGCCCTTTCAGGTGAATGTTGAGAGCGTTAGAGCGTTTCAGGAGAACCTTTTTTATAGAGCAAGGCAATTCCATTACCCTTGTCGTTTAACTTAATCGAAATGCTTCCATGGAAACGTCTTTTCAACATTTGAGCTGTGAATGTCGACATATGTGTTTTACTCTCAGCTGTGTATATGAAGCTGCATGACAGAGAGGGTTGAAAATGCACTGTACGCAGTCATGGGTGTATTAGGGGGAGGTGGTCAGTTACCAGGATAAATGGAAATATATCTTCTTAACAAAGCACAAATATCAGCACAGCAGCACAGAAAACAGCATTAACGCAGCCAGGCTTACAGATTTGTCAATGCGCATTTGTAGTGCCTTGCTGATTTAACAATTATTTAATTAGCTTTTATAAAATGCAAAATGTTATTTTGTTAATTAGAAGGTAGAATGGGCACAACAAAGCCATTACTGATCAAAATATTGCGAAGTGTGATGTGAATGGTTTGGGAGAGTTTTAACGGTGAGCTGAGTCCAATGATCTGACTCACTGGAAAGAGTAGGAATTCCCATCACTACAGACAGCAGAAGCTTGCACAGAGTCGGTCGGTTACTAAGAGGATGTCAGCGTTGGATGAATAGTGTGTATACCATGGTATTTTATTAAAATGGAAAAGTTGGAATTGGTACATCTCTAAAAAAATCTATGTTGTACATGCACTGGGCGATATGATGATATATCAAGACAGTATTTTTCTGAGATACTCCAGTATCTGATTGGGTGTTTGTACTGAAATATTTCTTTTCCCATCCTTCATGTGTGATAAATAATTTTTTTTCTGCAGATGTTAAATAAAAGTATTGTTGAGCAAATCCCTTTTTTCAGCATAGTACTACTATTTTTCTGGTACTCTGTTAAGAAACAAAATATCATCATGCATATATCGTGTATCATTTTAAAAAGTATCAAGTAGAAGCATCAAGGCTGACAATTTACTGACAATTCCTCAGCTTCAGGTCCACCAAAGATGAAATATTGCCACTACGAAGTTTCCTTAACACTAAACATGTATCTGCCCAGCTGTGGACCTGTTTACTTTGCTCACAGTGCCTGCTCCATTACTTATTGTCCTGGCATGTATCTGTGTGTCGTCTGTCAGAAAGTAAGTGCAGGTCCACTGGAATGAACAGAGTATAATTACCAACAGCTACAGTGACAAGAAATAATGTTGTGTTTATGTGAAACTCTGGACTATTCACAGTGTAAAACAAATAAGCGATATGTTCAGGATTCAAATGGTTATAGCTCTGAAAACCCTGTTGCTAAGCAACCGGGAACTTATAGACTCTATAGCATGGCTTTTTGAAGTTCCAGCTACATGAGATTATTTCCTTACAAAGGTCTAAATAAGTATCGGACATGAATAAACAGTAACAACAGTTACTATTTAATGCGTAACCATGAAAAATTATCTGCATAAATGAGTTTTAGTCATGCTTCTCCTTACCACGTTTGACTAGAGTCACAGACTCTGAACAGATGAGACATATGTTTTGAACTTGAAGCAGAGAATAAATGCACACTTCTCTGTGTGGCTGTCTTTAAACATTCTGCATTTTTTTTCCATCATTAAGCTATGTTATCAGGTTGCTAGTCACACCAGAGTGCGTAAATAAAATGAAAAAAATCTAAGAAAGTCTATAAAAACTCTTCCCTTCCTTGACGAGATGTCTTCAGCTAAATTCTTTACATGAAGCCACGATGGTTCATGTGTAATAAACTATTGTCTTAGCTCTGTAAATAAAACCTTTTTTCAACGCACAATAGAAATAAAATTGAGTCAGATTAACGTAACATTGTACTGCTTTGTTTGGGTTTTTTTGCTAAATCACAGAAACAAGCTACGGCAACAAGTGAAATGCACACACATAGCGCCAGTAATTTTTCCAGTCCCCAGTCATTGATGCTTAAAGTATATTATAAACACACACTACTGAGACAAACATGTGTGTGTAAGAGAGCATAGTGTTATCAGATGTACACACTTCTTCCCGGCAAGAGGCCAACAACACTCAAGAACCAGTCAGGATAATGTGTTCAGTGGTAGTAAATCAGCCCACACAGCACTGCTAACCTAAAAAAAATCTCTCTCACACACACACAAACACACACACACACACACACACATCGTCACACTCAGTTTTTCCGATGCCATTATAGTCACTCTGTAACTCCGCTAATGAACCACGCACAGCAGCAGCAGTTCACAAGAGGAACATTTGTTTGGATCAGGTCCTGTGAAAAGCCTGATCACTGAAAGAAAAAAAAGATTTACTCATTGAGTTAGTTTTTGCCATGAGCAGACATAAACCAAGTTTGTCTGATTGTCCATGAATCATATGCTAGCAGCCACAGTGACTCAAAGCAGTCATACACTTGTCACACTATTTTTTTTTTGCGCTTGATTAAGGGAGTTAAAATGGGATTTAGGAGGTAGTGGAGTCATATTTCTTTCAACAGTGGATCTGTACTGTGCAGTTTATGTGTTACTATATTGTATTTTTAAAACTGCTGTAATGGAAATGGGTTTAAAACAAGTCTGTAGAGCATGAGTCCGAATCCTAACGATGCCACGACAATCCGTGACCAGGAGTGCAAGAGAGCTAAATTGTTCCTGTTCTCTGGGTGGGAGGGACGTACTCTCTCTCTCCTGTCAATCACAGCAAAAGTTAGTGCTTTCCTCTGAGTGTGTTACACTGCTCTGTGACACTGTGTGGCCTTACGTGTCTCAGATGAAGAGATGAAGCATGTGTTAGCCTTCACCCTCCCTGGTTGGTAGCTGTCATGTGATTAGAAATTTCCGTCTTAAGGGTGTGTCATGTCATTGCCTGCTTCCTCAACCTTAAAGCCATGATCCCCAGCGAAGCCTATTCTTGCTCACAAGGAAAGTCTTCAGACATTCAATAATGCACACCTGAACTCTATCAACACACAGCCGTTAACTCTTTTTACCAGAGGCCAAAAAATGGATTATAACAGACTTGCAGAGATAAAATAATGAATTTGTTTATACTGATTGACAATGTCCGATAAGTCGATATGCCAGTGTACTGCGAGAAAGGGTTAAATATACAATTTCATTCACTAACACTCGGGTGCTGAGCCTATTTTGTTTGCCTGATTTTTGATCCCCGTGGATTGTGTATTACTACATTTAGCCTCACCCAGTTTATGCCTGTTTGTCAATCGCCTCACTCTTTGCCTCTTGTTGTTTTAAAGTGTCCAAACCCTGCAAAACATTTGGCATTTTGTTGAGTTGGTAACTCGAAATCTTGTTAGTTTATTCTGATTGTCCTTCATTTTTTACTCGGGCTTGACTCCTTAAGCATGATCCCTCAATGCACCTGTTTGCGAGAACCGTGTCAACTGGGTCAACTGCGTGAACTGTGAAAGAACCTGACCCCAGACCCTTTCTGGCATCGCTTAGTGACCGTTGTACTGTCACGTCTTATACACATCTCTTTTCCTAATCTCTCCCTCCATCTGTCAGATCTGTCTAGCCCGCCTAATCAGGGTCGTGATCCCTGTCACACTCCTGGTTACCTCATGTTAAAGCACTCACACTCCGACTGTATACAGAAATCAGGCAGTGCATTATAATCTTCTGGAAGTTGACCACTCGATGGAAAAGTTTTTTTTGGACTGTAAGCGCTTTGGCAACGTTAATCTTGACTGAATGCAATTGGACATGGCGTGAGTCATCGCTGAGGCCCAGGGATGGATTTTGGGTGACATGTGAGTGTCAAAGACATTGTGTCCTGTCTGCAGAGCCTCAGAGAACACATGCTAACTGCTGCTGATGATTTATGACTCACCACTTTTACAGGTCATAAAAGTTGATACAGCTCTTGTAAAAGTTAGAGGCAGAGTAAGATGTTTTTTTTTTCATCACAACTTGACAAAGTAAAGAAGACAGAATGGCAGGCAGATAGGTGGAAAAACTTTTTTTTTTCTTCCTTTGATTTTCTGTAGTTGGTGTCTGCGATGATGAAGCTTTATATCTTACATATTAGTTAAAAATTTAGGAATTATTTGGTAAACCCCAAAAGGTTTAATTTTTTTTTATGTATGTTTGATTTTCAAGGTCCACAGCTTTCTAACAAAACCTTTACATCAGAATCAGAATCATTTTATTCACCATATACATTTACATGTATTAGAAATTTTTCTTGGTGTTTGATCACAACACAATACGTTCAAAACAGTTTACAACACAACACATCACAGACAACACAACACACAACTACCATCCTAATATCCAAATATTGCACCTTAAGCAGAAAAAATCTAACATGTTTTGTAATATATTTTGTTATTCAGTCCAATCATAAGTATGGTCCAATTTGCGTGTGTCATTAACCTGTGCTGAAAAAATGGCATAAAACACCACATAGCTATTTGAAAAGGTTTAAGGCATTTTTATTGAATGTTAAATGTGAACACATCTGCATAGATGACTGAGGGTTAACCAATGTGAGCAGCACATTCAGTTAAATTTGCAAATTGCTTGCAAACCTCTCTTTGTTTAATTAATGGGCATTAGGGATAATCATTGTCTTCTACAGGTAGTTTAATATATAGTGCACCATTTGACTATTTTTATGTTAGGATTGATTGAACGATTTCTTTCTTTAAAGGGTGTACAGACTTTTGCACTTGGCGGTATGCTGATTGTAGCCCAGTTAGGTTGGGTTTGGATGTTGTTTCAGTGATGTTTCGGTTCACAGACAGATGTTAGGCAGCACAGATCTCCTCTATTCCCAATTCCAAGTGGGACATCATGTTATTTTTGGGCTCCCTAATGCAACATTGATGGAGTTCACGTCTCAAAAGATGTGCAGTGTTTTACTTCAAAAACGCTTGATTCTTTAGTGCATTGCTTCTTTCACAATGGTATTTTTAGGGCCACTGTTTAAAAAAAATGATGATACAGGATTACAAAAATAAAGTCGTAATATTTCAAGAAATAAGTCAATGTCGTATACTATGAGAAAAAAATGCCGCCATATTTCGAGAATAAAGTACAAATATTTTGAGGAAAAAAGCCATATTATAAAGTCATAATACTATGACAAAACAGTACATATCAGAGCAACGTTCGTGTGTTAAAATGAGGCCCGTTGAGGATTAGGTGAAGTTATTGTCTCATTTGTTGAAGAAGAAATCACAGGCACTGGTTGCCTTCGAGGCTATCATTGAGGTTGCATAGTTTTACAGGAGATAACGAGAATGATCATAAAAATCATCGACTGAAGGAGTGGAACGCCAATGTGCTCCAAGCCCTCAAAGCATTACGGCATATGGGCTCATATGATAAACTTGAGCCTTATGATGAGTCCATATGCCGTAAAGCACTTAGGCTCGATTGCTGTAGTGAGTGCACCGGAGATACATCTGTTATGCCGCACATATATCCATTAATAGCTTTGAAGGTGACCACTGCCTGCGTTTTCCTCCAAGTTCATGTTCTTTCTTCCAAATAACACAATTTCTCCCACAGGCGTTTCTAATACCAGATTCGAATAAAGTCACTGAGTATTGTGGCGGTGTAATATCACACAAGCCTAGTGTCCAAATGTTCTATGTTACCCCATTGATTAGTATGTCTATTAATTTCTGGTTTGTTTCAAAGTCTAATCATGCATTTTTGTCGTTACATCCAAGCCATCTTCCAAGTTTCGGTGTTTGTGTTTCCTGATTTCTTTTTCAGTTATGGATATTCATAGTTTGATGCTGCTTGCCTGTTCTTTGAGTCATGTTATGGACTACGACTGCGATTATTGGATTCACCTTAACAAAAGACATGCTCTTTTTACCTCTCTCTCCTGCACTGTACACTATTTTAATCGATTTTTTCATTCTGTGAATCCTAATGTTACAGGTATTATTACAAGTGTAAAAACTCCTCACTTGCCTAATGACCTTAACTTCTGTAGCTATGGCATTTTAACACAGATTTATTTCTGGTTGCCATAATTGTTTCTACAGCTGTTGATGCAAGTTTATTTATTTATTTTTTTAAATCACATCACCTGAAATTTTTATCAGTCTACAGTAAGAGAATGAGAGAAAGAGAATAAGATACAGAAAGGAGGGTGGTGTGTATGTGTGTGTGAGAGAGAGAGAGAGAGAGAGAGAGAGAGAGAGAGAGAGAGAAGTGGAGAATTACAGCTTGTACCTCACACTGGGCCCTCGGCTGTCACATAACATTAAAACCACTTTTGCACACTTGCCTCGAATTACCCCCCAAACCAACAGGGAGAAAAAGCCTTTAAAAATGAAGAAAAGCTCCAAGAGAAATGTTTTCGCTCGTCTCCTTTCCTTCCACCCCTGTTTATGACACCTCTTTAGTTTTCTCTGAGACTACCTATAAGAAAAAAAAAACACCTAGGGTGTCCTAGGGACAGTATGTTTTCTAAATCGTGTCAGAAAAAAACATATGACACCAGTTTTCCTTGTGAAGAGAAAATGTGTCATTAGAAACCATTCAAGATTTTTTGTGGTCCCTAATGGGTTTTAATGTGTCTCTGGTGGTCTGTAATGGTAGTTTATTGAAATGTGTTGTTCCTAATCATTCCTGAAAGCTTATCAAATTTTGGTCAGATAATAATCATTAAATAGTATCCAGAAAATTCGTAATGGAAATCTGCAGGAATTTGATGGAAAGTATATAACCAATTCCCAGTACATCAAAGATTTTTCTAATTAAAAAAAAATCTCTCTGTCCTATATATATTTTTATTAATTCAGAAGAATGATTATCTCGGCAATTTTTCACTTTTTTTAATTAATTCTTTTAATTATTAATTGAATTTGTTTATTAATCTAATTTTGATAGCAAGTATATCCTTGTAATTTAAATACAACCATGTGTTAACTTTCGTATGAATTGATTTAGTGCTTTAGCTGACTCATGACTCATTTCTATCATTCACATTAGCTAACTATTTGCTAGTTTATTTGCTAGCTTGCTACCTCCACCATGGTCGATATTTTCCACATCTGTTCCACATCTGAACTATCAGGTAAAAAGGTGGTTATGATGGGTTTATTTCTTTCACGTTGTATTTCTTTCATGTTTACTAAGAGATAACTCTGTTCCTGAATGTCACAGAGTGTACCCTGTCTTCCTGTCACGCTGCTCTGTTTTTAGGTTATAGTTCCAGGTCTGATAATATGAACTTGTCATTTTGCATTTGTGCCCCAGGGTGCCCCCCAGCTCCGACGCTGCCACCTCGTCCGGCGCGGTGCCCCCCGGGGTGGCGGTGAGCCAGGGGAAGCCGTCACTGCGCAGGATCAAGGGACGTGTTCATCGCAGCAAGAGCCTGGACAGCATCGACCTGCTGGACTGCAACGTGAGTCGACAAATTACTAACAGTACAGATGATGTGGCGAGAACGTACATAATAGGTGTCAGAGTAAATGTTTTTATTTTTTTTTGGTGTATTGAACATTGTTACGCAGTTATCATGTGGTCAAATCAGGTAGTAGGCACAAGCATAGGTTTTGGGCTAGAAATTAAAATATAGGAATAATTTTGCTTTGTTTGTGATCTGCATTGTGCATCCTTTCCTTCACCACTGCTTGCTAACTGTGTGCTGTCTCTCTGTATTATAGGCTACCAGTTCATTTTAATTTATTTGATTTAAAGTCAGCTCCAGGGTTAGAATGCTCAGGCTTCCAATTCCTGGCAAATGCTCAATTGTTTAAGACTTGTTCTTATATGATAGGCTTCATTGTGTTTTTAACTGCTTATGTACAGTATATTTTTGTATCCAGTATCTGATTTAGCCATTTTGACACGCCTCTGCGTCTCTTGTGCCTCTTTTGTGTTTGCAACTTCATTCTGGTCAAATGCAGTACATTTCAGCAAATTTTGAGTGGTTCATAATATATAATTTACTCAAGTTTTTTTTTTTATTTTAAATGTTCTTTAGGAGCATCTACATATTTTGTACATATTGTGATTTTAGTATTGTACGCTTCCATCTCCAATTCATTCTTAACCTAGGTAGAACCTTATAATGCTATGGTCATGATCTGCTTAAGTCGAAATTTTTAATTCATTTTGTGGACTCTCCTGAAGGGTGCCAATATTTCTGGAGCTGACTTTCTCAGATTTGGTCATTTCTCTGTTTACCGATCAGGTCTCTATCATTCACTCCATCAGCACCACAGAAGTTCCAGAAGTTCCTAAAACACTATAAATTGAATCCACTTAAGTACAAACAGCAAAATGTCACATAAGCTGTTTTCTTTATTTAAAAATCAGAGATAAGAGGCATAACTTTGAGACCTCCACATTGCATAACAACACCTCAATATCCTTCTCTCATCTAAGGCTGCATAACCGTGTGCATGTTGTGCCCAAATTTAGTAAATGGGGCAGTAGTGAAATGGCTTCAGGGCATAAATGTACTGAGTGACCCTCATGCCTTTATCAACCCTTCCCAGTCTTTCCATCTCTCTAGTGATTTATCAGATTGAATACGTTTGCCATTAAAGGAAGCTACAGTGTGACTCAGCTGAAGATTTGTGATGTAGAATCATTACGCAACCATTTATTATATATTGTATTATACCTGTTATAATCACTTGTCTTCTTCAAATCCTTTTCCAGTCATGGAATTTTAAATTAGTAACACACATCAGAGGCTATTTTTAACTATTTCAGCTATGTCAGCCTCAGGTTCGTAAAACGTCTCTGCTGTCTCAGGTGTCTCTGCAATGACAAAAGAGAGCTATTAGTCAACATTGCCACAGACCTGATTTTATTTCACTCAGCCAAGGTGCATCTTAGTCAGGAAATGGATTTAAGACACTTACCATTTTAACAGAACCATAATTTAAAAAGATTTCAAAACCTACTGGCCAGTGTTTTGGGGCGGTTTTGTGGCTGATGATGAAGGCTGTTGCCATTCTGGCTTCTACTAAGTAACAGGGTATTTTAGCTCCTCTGCCAGGAGGTTAACACTTGCCTGTAAATGGATCCTTCACCAAGATAATAACCCCAAACATACATCTAAAGCAAGGCATAAACAAATATGGGGGACAGAATCAGTGTTTTCAGTGAACATCTCAATAAAATAATAAATTAGTGTGAATTGAAGAGAACGTCCACATGCAGAAACCAGAGAAAATAAAGGAAATTAAAATGTTATGGATGTAGGAGTGGGGCAAAATCCTTTACAAGTGCCTGAGACCTTGTTAGACTTTACAGGAAGAGACTCAATGTTGAGGCTTTATTATATGGTAATTATGGGGGTGCTGATAATTTTGATTTCATTTGAAAGAAAGTACTAATTTAGAAATGTTCATATGTTTGAAAAAATGTGTTCAGTTGTGATCCTGAGTGAACAGAAAAGCAGTCACTCTATCTTTGGAAGACTGAGGTTTGATTGAGTTTGAATGCCAAATATGATGCAACCATCCGTGGCTGGGAGTCCAAGAGATCAAAGATGGCCGTACTCTCTGGGTGGGTGGGTCTGATCTCCTGTCAGTCACAGTGACACTAGGCATCTGGTCATTGGCGTCTGTTAGCTCATGTATGTAGAAGAGGATGGATAGCGCTTTCCTCTGAGTGTCAGCTGCACTGTGATGTAGCATGAGCAGCAGTTTAAAAAGATGCAGAAATGTGTTTGACCTCATCCTCCTTCTAGAGGAGAGCTAGCCAGTGAGTAAAATGGTGGCAATATTGACTAAAATTGAGAGATAAATCGGGTACAAATGAAAACATACCATGCTAAATTTTACCTTTAAGCTCCAAATAGCACTCTTTGAAGGGTGCCAATAATTCTGGAGTTGACTGTAAGCCTCAGGATGCGTTTCAACCTGACGACTTTTAAGCTCATTTATAGCCCACGTGGTGCGTTGTAATTGGAAGAATACAATAATAGACACCTTAACTGATATCACTGTAGTGGTGTGGTGGAGTTTTTCTTTTTTTTTTTTTTTTAATTTTAAGACTGTTCAACCAGAGCCACAAATTACTCTGACCTTTCTGTGTTCTTACAAATTAGTAATGATTAGTCTACTTATTTTTGAGGAACTGGCTGTTGACCCGTGAACTTTATTGACTTTCTGCTCGGGTAACAGCGGAGATTTTATTGAATGGAGCTAATTGACCTTCTAGCACAGAATACGAATGCAAACTGAAGCATATTTACGTTAATTATTATTGATCAGATGTTTTTTTAACCTTTTTCACACTATACCTGTGTATAACGCACAATGTGTATACACGATACAGCCCAAAATATGAACCCTTGCTACAGATCCCTTTTCTTCATTAAATTATTCCTAAAAGCTGATGATCATGTATGATTTCGGAAATGAACAGAAGCATCTGTACACACGTCTAGCACCACTAATAGATGTTAAATGACTTGGCCAAGATTTCTTATGTCTTTTTTTGGCTTTTAGTAGCTCTCCAATGATCTATCACATGTGCCACATTTAGAGAAATGGGCCAAACTTTAAAACACACCATGTCTGCTGGCTGAGTGTTTCCTTTTAATGCCAGCTAAGAGAAGTAATCTGACATATTTAATGGATAAACTGCTTGAACCAAAGCCCTAAAAACATTATAAGTCTGTGAATTAACAGAGGAAGTTTCCATGGGGGAAAAAAAACCTCAACCCCTGGTGTAGGGTTCAGTCTGTAACACAGCACAACTTTACACTAAAATTCTAAACCGATTACAAAGTAGATTTTTAAAATAGATTTAAAATATGTTGTTGTTTGACAAAGAAAATCTTGAAGTTTTCTTTAAGGAGACATTTTAGTAGCATTCAAGGAAGGAGTCTCCAGTGTCAGTGCTTCGTAACAGTCAGATGTAAAAATGCAACTTTAAGTTTTCAAGGACTTTATACATTACGGTTTCCCGGTAACATGATGCGTTTTTTTTTTTTGTCTTATTACCTTCAAAAGAAAGAAAAAAACATTAAAGGTAACTATAAATGGAAAAAAGTACAATATGTCATTATGTAATAAATAACAATGGTGAAATGGTGTAAGAGGAATAAAACACTCCTGAACAGCAGTTACTCAAAAATAATCACGTTTGGAGTGGTAAAAGTAACTCCGCCTCATCACACCGCTGCGTTGTTGATTATTTTCCCATAACAGCACGACCCCAAGTGTTTTACTCCTTACTTGCCTTTTTAATTTCTCCCTCAATTTTGGTAAGTTGAAGTTTTATGAGACAATCTTGTGAAACACAAATATGTGCATACATTCTCTCTCTCACACACACACACACACACACACACACACACACACACAGTACAAACCCATTTCCCTCACCCACGTATTCACTGTCGTGTTATCTCTCATTGCTCTCTTTCTCTCTCTCTCTCTCTTGTTTCTCGTCTCCTCTCAGTCATTCAGTTCTGTCACCAGCAGTGACTTAATTAACCTCCTATTATTTCAACTCAAACAATTCACACCGTTTTCTCCAGCGTCTTTTTCCCCATTGACATGCAATTACTGTGTTTACTTTGTGTGTGTGTGTGTGTACTCATGCATGCTCTGATAAATGCGTTATTACAGGGCAACCCCACCATGGCAGGCCATTTGTACGTGAGGAGACTGTATGAAGGCTAAATCTGGAAAATGATCACATTGCATTTATGTTAATCTGTTATTAATGTGTAGAAGCTGGAAGTGTTGATGCGAATGACGACGAGGGACAAAGGGATATATATTTTATTTTATTTAACCTTTATTCAAGCAGGGTAGTCACATTGAGATTAAATCTCTTTTTTTAAGCGAGACTTGGCCAAGAACGCAGCGCTAACAACTTTACAATACAGGAGACGACAAATAGCACTTAAAATATCGCTTCAGTGCTATTAAAAGCAAGAGCACTCGTACTGAAACAATTCCTTTATAAATAGCTTGAAATCTGATCATGGAATTAATTTTGCTAATTTTAGATGTTTCTTCCTGTCATTTCATAATTCTCTGGTGCGATAACTAAAAGCCATCTTACCAAATTTGGGTATTTAATGGTCTTAATATCTCTAATATGTATGAAAGTATGTTCTGTCCTGTTCTTGTCTCCTAACACAGATCTTGCAGATCTTCATCGATGTCCTATAATTATGATTCTCTGTGAGGCTCTTTAGATATGGGATTAGAAATGTAATAATCATGTAATTATTATAACTACCTCTTAGATCCTCTCTCTATTAAATCAGTGTAGGTCTCAGTGTTCCTTTGGGAAGAACAGATTGTCTCCCAGATGTACAAACTACAGATAGATAACTCTTAGTGTAGCAAACAGTATGAGATATTTATCCTCAGTTCTTTTATCTACAGAAATAACCCAGTCGTTGATTATTTGCCTGTAACAGCACAGCATGGTGTGTTTTATTCCTTACGTATTACAGTGCATTTTGCAATAGTAGCCATGTTGTCACACTTTATAAAGCAGTGTATAGGGTTTGGAAGGTGCATATTAGGAGTGTTGGGCTTGTCCTGAGGCTGTTTTTATTATATGCAAATCCTGTCAAACTGAATAATTAACAAAACAAAACAAAAACAAACGCAGTGTTGTCTGTGGTG
Source organism: Pangasianodon hypophthalmus (assembly GCF_027358585.1). Classification (NCBI taxonomy): domain Eukaryota; kingdom Metazoa; phylum Chordata; class Actinopteri; order Siluriformes; family Pangasiidae; genus Pangasianodon; species Pangasianodon hypophthalmus. The sequence continues at coordinate 3,244,189 of NC_069734.1, read as the reverse complement.
AAAGAGGAACAAATGCCACAGAGAGAGATGTCAGTTGTAGTTGTAGTGTTGGTAAATCTAGCAAAACACAGAGAAGAGAAAGAGAGGAGCAGATCTTAGAGATTTCCCTAAAAGTATTTTGAGTTGCCGCTCTACCTGGCAATCACACTGCCGTTCCAGGTAGTGATGCAGAAATCATGTGATCTTTAGACCAATCATACACAGGGGGGAGGTCTCTGAACAGAAGGATGTGGTGGTTAGGAGTACTGTTTATGTCTTTATGTCTCAAAAGATATGTTTTTGTGTCAAAGTGGCTTTTTCCTTTGAAATATACTGCCAGCTTAAGTGTCTAGGCATGACAGTGGTGTCAATCAGCCATCACACACACACACACACACACACTGGAGCTTAATGCTGGCAGATTTTTTTAAAAAAAGAGGAAAAATTGATTTAACCTATAAATCGTATACCACAGCGTGGTCAAATTCTCAAACCTGATTGGTCAGAAGGTGTGCATTAATTACGTATAACCGCACAGCTTGAACAGTATTTCCAGCTGTAACATAAATATATATTTATATTAATGTGCTTGTTCTGATGTTATTGTTTCTATGGTAACAGCTCATACACAGGGACTTATACAGCGGCTGCTCCACATAATCTAAGACTAATTAGTAACGGATTTAAAAAACATGCTGTTTAACAAAGAAAACTGTATAATCGTTGATGCTGTGAAGTTTTTTTTGTTAGGAGACATTTATTTAACGTTTAATTAATATTTATGGAACGAGTCTTGGTGAGGAAATGAATGTTTATCTTTGTTATAACGTAGTAAGTAAGAACAGGAGCTACCTTTTCTCTCTGGCGTTCCACAATATTAATGAAACATTGAGCCGTGCCGTATCACACCACCCTGGTGTGGATTATTTTCTAGTCTTTCTGCATAGATCATGTTGTGTGAGGAGCCAGTTTAACAAACACAGTGGTAAAAACAGTCAGTCTGCGTAAAGACGTCTAAAACCTCGCTAGCTAAGTGCGATTTACTCACAGAGTGAATGCAGAGCTACGTGCCGTTGCGAAACAGATTTAATCCGACTCAATCCAGGAAATGTTTAAATCCTTAAACACAATTTTCTCCCTTTTCACTTTTGGGGGTCAACAGACCTTCCAATGCTGATACCTGTGGTTGAGATATGTACAAAAGAAAATAGGAAAGTACAAAAGGAAAGTGTGTAGTTTTTAGATATTTATTTATTTATTTATTTATTTGATAGTTCTATACCTAAATTAGAAATTTTCATACGTGTGAAGAGTCTTGTGTATATTTTAGTGAGACTCCCATACAGACAGTGTGCATATTAATTGCTGCTAATGTCAAACCCTCTTGACCTTCAGATAATCAGAGCACAGTCTACAAAATTACTAGCTGAGGAATTAATAGCTTAGTGCTTGAGTCAGACTGCTTTCCTGTACATTCTACACACTTCATCCATTAAACCCTCCTATAAATTCTTCAAAGATACCCGAGATAAAGAGAATCCATTAGTGTTGTGGGACAGTAATGTCTCACTGCCATAAAGATGAAGGCCTCGGTATACAGGTTTAGAGTGGTCTTTAATCACATCTCGTGCATGTGTGTGTGTTGTTGCTCTACTCAGTTACTATTTACACAGGCATCACTGGACAAAAATCTAGTGTAAAGCATAGCATAACTTATCTATAGAAAATATGTTGATGGAGCACAATAACTGTATCCAGGAAAATGTCCAAATCCAGACTTCAGTGTGTAGCTTTTGGTGCCATTTTGTTTTTTTTGTTTACAAAGTTTATCAACACATCAGTTTTGAAAACAGCCCTTGAATGTTTAACACCTTAAAGATGTTCCTTATTATTCAGTCATTCACATCTTTGTGTATATTATTCAGTAATTGCTATAAATTATTTTTAAATTAAGGTAAAACTAAGAGCAAATGTATCAGTTACAAGAGTAAAAGCAGGGACTTGGGGCCTGCCGGGTGAGTCCTGAGACTAGGAAACAGATAAAATATCATTCCGACCTCTAAACTCTTGGGATATTGGATATCAGCTCTCAGCTACGCTCAGTTATGAAGTCCTGAATGTTTATTCCTGTGTGTAGTTACAGTGACCAGTTATGGAATTCAAACTCAGAGAAATTGGAGCTTTTGAGAAAATCCGGCTTTGAACTCCGAGTTGGAATCACGGCTAGAGGTCAGAAATTTCCTTCTTCCCACTCGGTCATGAATGCAGCATTACTGCAGACCAGACAGCCAGTTAAAATGAGAATTTCTCCAGGCCATGGAATGAGGAAATGTGCAAGTCAGAGATAAGGATATAGAAATTTCTTCTGTAAGTTATACCTTGAGAAACTCTCAGCCACGATTGGTCAATCGCTGTTCAGTAAAAAGTTTGAGTGACGAAAATCTGACTCTAGATCAGTTTTAATGCACATCCGGCTCACATGTTTCCAGTTTGATTATAAGCTGTAAGTAGTGTAATCATACACCACCTAGACCAGAGCTAGGGATGCATTGATACCACTGCTTGTATCAGGTGCTGGTCTGTTACCACGCTCATTTTCTTTTACTAGAAAAAAATGCTCCGATACCAACATCCGATACTATATGACGTAAGGCTAGTATATGTTGTAATGCTAATGAACGGGCTACAGTAAATCAACGATCTGGGAGTAGTGATGGCAATCAAAGCAACAGTGCTCTGTGAAAATATCAAGAGGAAGAGCTACAGCATTTTTCTGCTATACAAGTAACCTAATAAAACGTTGCAGCAAACGCAAACAAGGTGAGAAAAATGTCTAGGTGAGTAAAAATAACAGCTCTTACCCAGTATGTTGTTCTTGATGCTCAGCTGCTATTGGCCATTGACACCGAGGGATTCAGACGCAATAAAGACAGTAGAACATACTTTACTTACAGCTATACAGAAGCACTTTTTTGAAGTGAAACAAAACCTGCTTTTTTCCACTGAAGCCAAGTTAATTAATGTAGCTAGCTAATGCACTTCTGTCTGAGTATAAAATAAAATTAGTTCTGTGATGCCCCAGATTGATTAATACCAAGTACACTATATGGCTAAAAGTATGTGGACACCTGATCAATCACACTCATATGTGCTTGTTGAACATCACAGACTTATTACCCCTTTGCTGTTATAATAAGCTCCACTCTTCTGGAATGGCTTTCCACTAGATTTTGGAGTGTCGCTGTGGGGATTTGTGTTCATTCAGCTACAAGAGCATTAGTGAAGTGAGCAGTCGGTGTTCCAGTTCATCCCAAAGGTGTTCAGTGGGGTTGAGGTCAGGGCTCTGTGCAGGACACTCGAGTTCTTCCACTCCAACCTTCACACACCATGTCTTCATGGAGCTCGCTTTGTGCACAGGGGCATTGTCATGCTGGAACAGGTTTGGGCCTCTTAGCTCCAGTGAAGGGAAATTGTAATGCTATAGCATACAAAGATGTTCTATACAATTGTGTGCTTTGTGGCAACAGTTTGGGGGAGAAGCACATATGGGTGTGATGGTCAGGTGTCCACAAACTTTTGGCCATATAGTGTAGGTTACTCATTTTGGCTTCGTGATTGGTATCTATATTGGTATTGACGAGTACCAAAAGCATGTACTTGTGCAAACTGTGAAAACTGGCATTGATGCATCCCTAGCCTAAGAGATCACAAGAGATCAGGCCAAGAAATTACTTGGGAAGTGTGTAGGTGGTGTAAGATGCTCTGTACTGTTTATAATGGATTGTTTTTCATTCATAAACCTTTAAATCCTGAAGAGAGAAAAAAATGTATGTATAAACATACGTTTTTTTTTTTAAGAGCAGAAAGACATCTCACTTCAGTCTACACAGACCACTAGAGTGTGTATTATCACTTAAAATGTTTGTGGAACAAAAGACTTGTGTTCAATCACTCTGCTCTCAGCGACACTCGTTTAGCCTCACGGACATTAGCCTCAATCCTGACTCCTGAACGATGTAGCTTCAGCACCACGGAGAGCAGCTGGTGGGCTTGTGATGTCACTGTTGTCCCTTTTGCAACGTTATGACATCATGTGTGTGTGTGTGTGTGTGTGTGTGTGTGAATCGATAATGGATAAACGTGTGGTCGAGTGTGAGGACAACAGTAAAGTAATTTTATAATGATTATAAATATCTACTGCTAAAAAGGTTTTTATCCGTTGTTATTGTGAAGGGAATTTTAAAATACTGAAATACACTGCGCGGCCAAAAAAAAAGTCGCCGTTTAGATTTTAATAGGCAAATACATAAGAGTCTATGAATGGATCATTATTAGAGTGATTATAATGTTTCTAAGATCAAACATTGATGCACCTCTTGATGTGCATCAGTGTTTGGTCAAGATCTTGTACTGACAATGCAAGAGTTGAGCACTGTTTAAAGTCTCCTCCAGGACATCCCAAAGACTTTCACCGAGGTTAAGGTCAGGACTCAGAGGTGCCAATTCATGTGTGAAAATGATTCTTTATGCTCTCTGAACCATTCTTTCACAATTCTAACCCTGATGAATCTTAGCAGTGTCATCCTGGAATATGGCCATGATACGTCTTTCTACATGGTTATTAAAGAACTAAAAACCTACACACTTCATCTTTTAAGATTAAAAGAACTGTTGCCAAACATATAACATGCTAGAAACATTGTAATCACTCTAATAATGATCCATTCATAGACTCTTATGTATTTGCCTATTAAAATCTAAACAGCGACTTTTTTTTGGCCAGGCAGTGTATATTGTGTACATTTTTTAAATAAAAATTAAGGAAATAATAATTTAGTAATAATTTAAACAGTCCCCTTTAAACCAGCGAAGCGTTTAGACTCTCACACATGACACACATCAGCCATGTCTGATTCCACATATGCCGGGGGTCTCGAGTCTCTCGTTCTGTTGCTATGGAAACACGGTTTTGCCAGCCGAGGGGAGGAGAAGAAGAATGATATGTATGTTGTTATTTTTTAACACACAGAGAGAGGGGTGTTGTTCGTGTTCGTGGTTAATGTTAGATGAGCTTCTTTATAGTTTGGTTCTCTGAACAGGGTGCAAGAAATAATCGTCTTTGCTGCAAAAGAAACATTCATTTATCACATCATTACTGTCTTTCTGCCTTAAAACCGAGCCAATCATGCTGAAAGTAAAGATAGTAATGGAAAGCGTTACAGATTTCTCTTCATGGTGGTTTTTCTGATGTGCTTCAGGAAGCCGTTTAGCCTCTGATGGTGATTTTGTGGTTATAGGTTGTAGTTTAGTCTTGATACCTCATAGACAAGAAAGCCCAGTCCTACTGGAAAATGGAAATTTTCATGGAAATTTTGTGTTTTTCATTTAAAAGAGACTGATTAGATGGAGCTGGGCTTTTTTTTCTGAAGGAACTGTAAACCGATAGTGAGCTTGTAGGATTAAGCTGTGTGCATACACTATGGACAACATTCCATAAACATACTGTTAAATGTTTAAATAATTTTTCCCTCATAATCTAATGTTTTTAATATTATACATAATCAATATGCATCCAATTGAATTGTTTCCACAATGTACATAGACATGCTGTATAATATGTGCTTTCTTATGTCCCCAAAGTCCATTTAATCCATTACATCACCATTAAATCACCACAGATTGTAACCACAAGCTCACCATTATTATTCAAATGCCACAGAAAACTATTGAAAGGTTTGTTTTTTTTAAATAACGCCAAAAACACAGAATATAACAATTAACCATTACAGAACCACATGAAGTGATCTTTCAGCAGAGACATGAAGGAAAATCTTCCTTTAGGTGATAAGACTTTCTGATCTCATGTTTGTCTTTTATGTGCACCTCAGCTGCATTGAACTAAAACAGAGAGAGAGATAGAGAGAGAGAGAAGGAGAGAGAGAGAGAGAAAGAGAGAGAGAGAGAGGGAGAGAAAGAAAAGTGACCTGCCTCAGGGGAGCTTGTCCTGACCCTTGTCTTTTGCTATTCTTAGACACTTTATTTATAGATTTGTTTATTTAAAGATAGTGACAGTGACTGGAGGATCAGTTGTGTGCATACGTGTCCTTGTGTGTGTGTGTGTGTGTGTGTGTGTGTGTGTGTGTGTGCGCGTGTGTCTCCAGGTCCTCCGCTGTGTTCCATTAGGATCACCGCTGCTATTCTCGTCCTCTATCTGTGGCTTCGTAAGAGTGAAAGATAAGGGACAGGGTGGAAGGAAGAAGAGAGCAAAAAGAATGAAAAGCAGACAAGAGAAGAACAGAGAGCTTTATGAGGAGTTATTGTGTCAGACTTTTTACAGAGACTTACATTAGAAATATTTATCTATTCTGTGAGATTAAAATATCCGCATATAGCCGCCACTCTATATATTTTATTATATGAAACAGGCTGCACAAACACTATGTTATCTAAACACACTGAGGGCTCGAGTTGAGAGGGGATGATGAACCAAAATCTTGTTATTATGCAATAGTACTAAAATCAGCATTTAGCTGTGCGTGTTTCTACGAAAGAATAAGTATTTCTTCATTTCAGTTAGGAGGTTGTTAAGTTAAATTGTTTCAAAACCAATCATGTGTCAGCATGAGATTACTTCTTACAGATCATTAAATTAAGAAACACACACTTTTACTCTGTAGTGGAGCGATTTTTACTTTCAGACAATATCTAGCTAGGAAACGTGGACTGATGAATTCTGGATTCTGATTGGTCAGAAGGTGTTGATTCATTTTCTGTAAAAATAACTCTAAAAGTAGTGCAGCTCCAAAATCACAGGTTTATATTAATATGCTCTTTATAATGTTATTGTTGCTATAGTAACAGCTCATTTGCAGAGGGATTTGTAAGGCATACACACCGCATAATCCAAACTTAATAATAAACTGGTTTTTAAAAAAATAATGAATATGGTGAAGTGTTCTGTGAGGAGATGTTTGTTTAACATTTGTGAAAGGAGTCTCCAGTGTCAGTGCTTTGTAACAGTCAGAGGTAAAGTGTGCAACTTGACATTTTCAGTTTTCAGGACGCTATCCTGTGAATAGTTTTTTTTTTTTTTTGTCTTATTAACTTCAAGAGAGAGGAGAAAAGCGAGGTTTCATCTCACTCATGCAAACAGCAGAGTTTTAACACCAGAGTTTCACAGAGCTTGTTATTTCGGAGAACACATCCTCGCTTCCCTTAAACACATCTTAAACTGCTTCCTGTGTCCCTCTGTTTATTTTACAGGTCTCTGCTTAGCGTCTGTCCCTGTTCTCAGAACGTTACAGCATGCGAATGCACACAAACAGCCACACGCCAAAAGTGGACGAAGTTTTAAAACCTAGCTTGTTGCTAGCAAAAGACGTTGCACAGAGGGTGAAAATGACGTAATTCCAAGCTATGCTTTTATTTGAAAAAATAAAATAGACAAAATTGTTTCCTTCTGTTTACTGAGGTTAAGGTTTAGTTTAGCTTTAGGTGTAGCATAGCTTTAATTTGCTACAGTAATTATTTAATAATCATTTTGCATTAATAAGTCAGTGGAAGGTCCTTACTAAGTTAGAGAGAGGATAAACTCAAGTATCCTGGAAACTTGGCTGTGTTTCTCACTGAGGCCAGAAGATGGCAGATTTCCCCCACTTTCTACCACCAAAAACACACATCCATTCCTTAACAGGCTCAGCACACACACACACACACACACGTTCACTCCATGTTGTCATGCTGTAACATTAAAAGATTGCTGTTGCATTGTTTATACACCAATGTGTATAAACACCCAACCGTGACATTCCACACACACACACACACACACACACACACTCCAGGAGAGTCCTCGATTTTCTCGTTCCTCACCAGGATTTCTCTCGTATGAGAATAAATCTGCAAACTTTCTTCTTTTCTGTTGGTTATCACGTGGTGTGATTGTAAATTGTTAAACAGATTGAAGTAAACACTTTGTATGCTTTCTCTAGCTCATATCATATATTTCTCTAATCTAAATATAATAATATAATAATTTCATTTGCTTTTAACTGGTGACCTTGCAGACGAGGCAGAGTTGCCGAGTGAGTGTTGACTTGATTCACCGCTGAGGAATCACTCCCTAATGTTAACACCAAAATGTTCACAAATTATGAGTGAATATCTTTTAGATATGATATAATTGACCCTGCTGATCACTGACACATTTACAAAATAGAGTCATCTCTCAAATCACGTCCGAGATGCAATTTAGCCAGATGTGTTACACCACAGCGCTGATGAATTCTGGATTCTGATTGGTCAGAAGGTGTTGATTCATTTCCTATAACAGCAGCTCTGACAGTAGTGCAGCTGCAAATCACAGGTTTATATTAATATGTTCATTCTAATACATTATCGTTTCTATAGTAACAACTATTAGTAACTTGTACTTCAGTAACTGAAGAAGTTTTTTTGTGAGGGAACGTTTATTTAGCACAGTCAGAAGTAAAGCTATATCTAAGTTTCCCGATTATCTTCAGGACAGAGTAGTTTACACTTTACTCTTTTTTGGTAACATGAGCTGCATTGTTTTGTTTGTTTTTTCCTTTTTTTTGCCTAATTAACTTTAGAAGAATGAAAAAAAGAGAGGCTGATGAGGGAACAACTGGTTTTAGCTGCTAACAGGAACTAACTTGTTTCATGGATGTTCCTCAACGTTAAATGTAACTATAAATGGTTAAAAAGTGTGTCATTCTTTAATAAATAAAGATTATTGATGTGGTATAAGAGGTAGTAGTAGTAACTCCACTTCATCACTCAAACCCATCGCTGATTCTTTTCTTATAACGGAAACCTCCGAAATGTTTTATTCTTTATGTAAAAATACATCCGTCTCTGCTCATGATGGCATCGTTATGGAGAATCTAAACAGCACGCTATCATGATTATTGATGTTTCAAACCTTTATTTCAAACCATAACAGAACTGGAAATGAGAAATGGTTAATTTGCATATTAACGCAATGATATATAAATGTATACAACCGGAGATATGTTTGTCAACAAGATCTGCAGTAAATGAAGTTAAAATGGATCCAGTCCATCATCTCTTTATTAATATGCTAGCTTAATACAACCATCGCAATGTTCTTCCCATTTTTTGCATTTCTGGGGTTTCAGTAATGTTTTCTTTTTCAGACATCATAAAGCAGGTGGTGGGAAAGGACACTGTTAGAGGTGTGCTTCAGAGAAGACGAGTTGCGGCTCATTGCCTGGTGTTGGTAATGACGCTGGCTCAGGCACCACTGGCTCGGGCCGAGCAGATGCTGGGAGATTTAATTAACCGAGTCAGTAGGTACGGAAACTGCCAGTGGGGATTTTCTCTATGTGTGTGTGTGTGTGTGTGTGTGTGTCCAGCTGATTTAGACAATGTCTTTATTTAGTTTCAGAACCTAACTCAAGAATACTGAAGCATTAAGGTGGCCGCTTTTTTTCTATGATTTCCAGTGGCAAGTTTCTATAGCACCTTTTCACACTGGCAGCTCAACCACAATCCCTCTCTCATGGGTCTTTTCTGAATGTAATGCAAACAATGCAAGAAGTATAATAGAATAATAAAGAATAATAAAAGGATAAGTAATGCTGTGGTTGTTTGGAGTGTCCTCTTGTGCACTTCTTCAGAAGTTAATGCTTCATGTCCGCATGGTGCAATACCAACTTAAATGTTCGGGGCAGAATAGTGCCTCAAATCACAAACTTGTGTACTATTTTAGACCTTTATAGAGTACTAACGCTAAGCAGTTTTGAATTTTAGCATTTGAATTTTAAAAAACCTCTCATGTAGTTGTCAAAACCTACCGAAAGCTCTTTGTTTGAGTTCCAGTCTTCTGGATTTTCTGGATTAGTAAAAACTTCTGAGTGTAAGGTCAGAGTTTTGGACTTGGTCTTTGGACAGATCACGACAACAATCACAATGATGGCAGAAAGTTTTAAAGAAAGACAGAGCTCGTCAGTGTGTTTAACATCGCTGTGCATGAAATCGCTGAACATTTTCCAGTTCGACTTGGAAGCCTGACAGACAGGGATGTTTCGGGTCTGACATGCTATCTCGTGGATTTTGCTTTTAATCCTCCAGATGGTAATAAAGTATGCAGGCGAGTAAACAATGTAAACAATGTCACCCAAGTATAAACCAGCCTTTAGTATCAGCTGTGGGATGAAATGATTTTATGTGAAGTCTTTAAAGAGTTTAGAGGGAGCTCAGCCATTGAGATGCTACTTTTAGCTCTTTTTTCACCTACGATTTTGTTACTTGCAAATTACTGAAATAAACACGCTCAAAACATTGGGTTGTTTGTGTTTCCTTTCCTGGTGAAAACGGGAGGCTTTGGGTGAGATGAGTGTGTTGAGAAAGATTTGATGAGTTAACCAGTGAACCCTGAAGGTGGCTGTAAATTAGCAGAGTTAATCTCAGAGTTGAAGATGAGGCACGGTCGTATTTCTTAAGTGGCCGAGAAAAATGCAAGGACAGGTGAATGCAAACAGGAAATGAAACGAGCAGACGAGGTGGATAGAGAATTCCTGGAGACTGCTGGAACTGTATGGATGAACAGATGGAGAGAATTGCTGTGTGGTGGTGTTTTTTTCAGGCACAGGGAACGTGAGACATTATTTCTTTTATCTGACACCTGCCTCACACATGCTGTCTCTCCAGGGCTGGAGAAGACGGATATATTGTGTTTCACAGACAGAGTGTGAGGTGTGTCAGAGGCCTTCCTTCTTCTCTCTCGTATTCTCAGCATGCTTCAGAAGTGAAATTTTTTTTCCTGTTGTTTAAAGGGATTAGGTGCACTTTCCTCCAGACTCCAGCCTTGTTTTCTTTTAATAACACACTGAGCTTATGAAAAGAGCATGATGTGTGTGTGTGTGTGTGTGTGTGAGAGATGACCAGAGAGAGAGAGAAAACAGGAGTGAATCACAGTCTGAATCAAAATCATAGTCTGAATCAGAGCAAAATTGACACCTTTGGTTGGTTTTCATGCTACATATAAATAAATGAACCAAAAAATGAAAACAAACACTGGTTGAGAGGCATGTAGGGCCAAAAACATCCTCAGAAAATTCTTCAAATTTTACGAAATGCACATGTCATTATGTTATAATGATTGTTATACCTTAGAGAATATATGTTTTTAGGCGGAGCAACACCGTATCCCCGCCCACTGGCAGAACAGCAGCGACTCAGCCAATAAAATTTTAATACGCTGGGATTATTTGTTAGTCCTCTGCATGTGTAGCCCAAACTTAAGAATGCAGAGAGGGATGTGTGGGGTGGTTGTGTTACAGGAAGTCCCACCCTTCGATCAAAAGAGCCAATCACTTTGTTGTTAGATGTGTACATGGAAAAAAAACATCCTATTACATTCTACATGACAATAATATGAATTAAAACAACTAATAATTGAATAATTGACTGCACAGGAGCTTGGATTGTTTTGTTATTAGAGCTTTGAGACGTATTTTAACTGGTCAGGAATCGTTAATGGCGGTTGGCTTTCCTCCATAAACACTGCTGTAGAGGATTTGAGGGTGTGCAGATTTATGATCCTTTCTGGCTTTAGTCAGAGTTCTGTATGTCACTGCTTGCTTTATTACCTCACTGTTTATCTCATTTACGCTCGTCTTTTTTCTCTCGTTCCATCATGTTGTTTCTGTTTATCTGCTTTAACCTCGGTGTAGAAAACAGCGGCTTTGTTCGAATTCATCCTGAGGAATTTTTCCCCAGAAGTCTGTTCACATTTCTATAACATCAGTGAGACTTTGTGGGTGGCAGATAATAAAGGAATAAAGAATGCTACTTTTTTGAAACTCGAGGTGTGGAAGTCTACTCCCTTATCAGGAATGTGCGTGTGTGTGTGTGTGTGTGTGTGTGTGTGTGTGTGTGTGAAAAGAGAAAAGCAATAGAGAGAGGCCTGAGCTTGGGATAATGGTAGTGAATTAATGTCGCTGATTAAAGCTCGATGCCTGACTGCTCTTGAGCTCATAGCACTATTGATCTCTGAGCACCTGTCCCTCTGATTAGCGCTAAAGCTTTCATCTCACACTGACACACACAGGAACAGAGCACACACACACGCCCACACACCCACACACCCACACAGACTCATACACAGCCAGATGTTAGTTCCTGGTGTCTTCTGGAGCTGAGAGACTCATATGTTGTTCTGAAATAATATCATGCAGCAGTGTTCTGTATTCAGTCAAAAAAAAAAAAGGTTTGTGTGCCATAGACAGTCTCGTCTTGCATACATGTAGTCTCTAGAAGGTGATTTGTTTACTTTTGTATTACTGCTGAATTTTAAAAAATGTTTAAATTCTCCTGAATGATTCTGATTATATAGATTGGATTTGAGGTCAAATATGTTGAAAAAATATGCAAAAAGCAGTCAGATGTTCTCATGGATGAATTCACATGAATTCTGAATTGTAGAGTTCTTAACTCTTCATGGTTTTCACACGTGCATTGCGGGAATTTTTCTGGATTCTGGGTCCTTTTAACCGAGAGTTCAGTACATTTGTTGGAGTGTGAATGCTGTTCTCAAGCTCTAGAGCGGTCCACACACATAGTGTGTTTCACATCAGGTGTGGAAGCTGTCTGCTCTCAGCGTCACATGCTGAGCAACGTGATTCCTGTTTCGACTTTCATGACACTGGGGAAAGGGTTGTTATGGCCAGTTGAACAGAAAGAATGCCTTATTGATGTATAAAACTAAACTTTCACAGGACTGGAGTTCTGTAATTCGTACAGGTTTGTGGTACACGTGCTTGCTATTTGAACATAGCAAAAAAAAAATAAAAAAATCTCTTCTCAGCATGCCTGACTAACAATTTTTCTCAGCTCCACTTTTGCAGGTATTTCTGCATGATGACATGCCATGCATCTAAAAAGCACTGTTCTTCATCACTTCACTGCAAAAAAAATGGATCTTCCTATATGTGAAACCAAACCTGAGATAATAAGCCCTGCCTCCTAACGATCCCAGAATCAGTTCTGAGTGCAGACTCGAGGATTCAGAACAAGTATGAACAACACTCTTAGTGAGGAATGTTATTTCTCTCAGTTGAAGAAGGATAATGTTGGATAAAACTGATTTCACATTCCAGTCTATTTCATTGAGGTGCAGATAGGTGAAGTTTCGGGCTACAAATTTTTGTCTTGATTCAGTTTAAGTTCATATGGCTGCAGTTTTTCTGACTGGTGACTCAATGGTTAAAGCTCTGGGTTACTGATCAGAAGGTCAGGGGTTCAAGCCCCAACCCTACCACATCTGCTCCAGGGGTGCTGAGTCATGGCCGACCCTGCACTCTGACCCCAGCTTCCTAACAAGCTGGAATATGTGAAGAAAGGAATTTCACTGTACTGTAGTGTATATGTGACAAAATAAAATAAAGGCTTCAAGGGTTTGTCTTGTAGATGGTTTTGGTTCATATTATTGGTGCATATCCTGTGACCTGGAGAAAAAAAACAGCACCTTGTGTTTTTCATTTCCCTTTTCTTCCTCTGTCTCTTTCTCTCCCCAGTTTTCTCTGTCTGTGAGCCGGTACATGAAGCCCCCCCGGGCTCTCTGGCATCCCTCATAGTCTGATGGAATTAAAGGCAAAGTGTGGAATGTGCTAGGAATGTTTCAGTGATCAGAATGTTGAACTCGTCTGCCCTCGTGAGACACCCTTGTGCCCTTGTTAGGGACACTGCGGAGACTAATTTTAGAGCTGCTGCCTTGGAAATTGATGCAACCATCAATGTTCAGAGGACTGGCACTGCTGTTGTTGCTGCTGCTATTTTTCTCTCCTGACACATGTGCAGCGTAACATTACAAATTAGGCAAAAATATAATTCTTGCTAAGATGAGGTTTTCTCTCAAATTAAGGCTGATGAGGAATGAAGATCTTTGTATAACATGGCAGAAACAATAAAAATAAGTCTAAAACCTTATTTTTTCTTCTTCTTCTACCTCATGATTATCATGATTATTAGGCAAAATGATATTTTTATTGGTCATTACCATGCTGAAACTTTTATCAGTATATGCCTAAGGTGTAGAGTAAAAATCGTTTTTGATTTTTCATCAATATTGTTCATATCTAAAAGCTATAAAAGAATTATAGCCTTTAATTCTGAATCATTTTGGCATCCTGAGCACAGAAAAAAGCTGTGAACAGAATCTCCTCCTGAAAAAATGTGTGAGTTCTCACAAATCCTCATCATGTGGCCCCATTGTCTCCCCATCATGTCTCACTTGGTTGAGGCACACACACCAACACATACTAACACACACACCGTCACACACACCGTCACACACAGACACCAGCACCCCCCTCCCAGTGCCTGGCTTAGATCTCCATTCAGACCCCAGACCTCATTTCTGCTGACTTCATCAGGGAAGCGCATTCAAGCTCCGCCCACTCGCCGGGTCTTTCTCTGGATTTTAAAGCCGTGAATACATTACAGCAGCGTTGGATAATCACATGGCATTACAGCCTGTTGTAGGAGGCATTAGCTGGAAGAAGTGACCTGGTGAGATGATGTAAAAAAGAGCCACTAACGCTGATGAGGCTCGATCTGGGCACCGCCGCCAAGCCGGGATTAGCTGAGCCATCGAGGCTTACACACGAGCTCACACTCTGTCTCTCTGTCTCTTTATTGTGCTCTAATTTGGACAGCAGTGTGGCATTTTAATTGGTGTGGATGATTAGATGATTGTTAATCGTAGCTTTTACAAAATGAAATTTTTTACGGAAGAAGATTAGTCTTTGACCTTCTGGGCAATTCTAGTACCATAGGTGCCAGTTCCTGTAGTTTGATCGAAACCAATAGAAACTAATTTTGGCCAGAGGAGGGCATAACAGCAGTGATGGATTAAAACACTAACCTTAATTAATTAACCTCGATTAATTCTGATTGTCCACCATGACAAGCAGCAAGAATTTTACTTGCGTGAAATTTAGAATAGAATATATATATACCTTTTGATTTTCCCCAATTTTCGTATGACACCTACCAATCAGGGAGTGTGAAAGCTAAGACGTGTTTCCTCTGAGACACATGAAGCTAACCAACTGCTTCTTTTCAAACTGCTGCTCATGCTGCGTCGCAAGGCAGCGTAACACGCTTGGAGGAAAGCACTGTCCACCCTCTTCCTCATACATGATCTCACAGACGCCCATGATTGTCTAGTGTTACTGTGATTGACAGGAGACATAGAGTATGCCCCTCCCACCCAGAGAGTACGGTCACTTTTGCCCTCTTTGCTCTCTCGCTCTTGCAATCTCTGGACAATTGGATGAGAATGTTCATTTGAGGAACCATTTCATTTTCATTTTTCATTTTCAATCAGTCTAATACATTCATCTGGAAGATTAAAAATAATCTGAGTTTTAAGTAATAGAGCGGCAGGATTAAAGTAATCTAAGAGTGTATTAAGTAGGTTCTAGGTCAAAGGTCGTCAACCTGCAGACCGAAGTATTTCAGCAAACCGAATCGAGTGCTTTAATCAGATTTTATAACCAAAGCTATCAGAAAATGGCCACAACTCAGTAAACCTGTCGATGATGTGTCTTTATGCTAAGTGAATGCTAAGAGAAAAACGAGGTAAGACCAGTGGAGAAGCGCTGCTGCAGTGGTCAGTGTCTCATAGCTGTGGAATGTTGATGTGCAGGAGACCAGCGCCTGAGCCGAGTCACGTTTAAATCATTCAGTGAGTTGGGACTGGAATGGATCTCACACACACACACACACACACACACAGTCTGAGCATGATGTGACCTCCAGAGGTCAGAGGGATCAGTCTCCCAAAGGGGCTGATCAGGGATCAGTTTTTGTGCTGGTGAATGTAAAGAGGCTGATCCTGGATCAACAGGCTTCCAGAAATCTCAATCACATTAATGGGTGTGTGTAGATAGAGACAGGTGTGTGTGTGTGTTTATGCTTGTGTGTGTGTCTGTGTGTGTGTGTGTCTGTGTGGGGTGGAGGGCATTGGTTAGGAAAGCCAGTGCTGTGCTGAGCCAACAGTTTCCCAGAAGCCTCCCCTCCTCTGTAATTACTCATCCTTCAGCTACATACATCAGATAACACACTCTTACAGACTCTCACACACTCATTGAACTCAGAAACACACACACACACACACATGAGGGGCTTCTATAGAAAGCCTGGTGTGTACTGGGTTAGAAATAATTTAGCAAACACACAGTGTAGAGTACAATGCAGCCATTTTGTTTGGAAAGACTTCGTTTTGGAGGAAATCTGAGCTTGTCCTGTTTAGCTTTTAAAAGTGCACAGGGATAAAATACAAAGCATTTGATATATTTTAACATTAATTCACTCTAAAATGACTTTCCCTTAAAATGTGTTTAATTTTTTAAGGAATTTAAGAGTAAGAGACCAGAGAGACTCTTATGTGGAGAGCGTTGGACCTTTTTCAACATATCTATCAAATATCAGTCTAACATGAGCCCTGAGCTAAGATGTAATTAATGTAATCATACACCAGCTCTTTTGTGTGGCAAGTGTATGTTATACTGCAGGGTTCAGGTACATATGTGTGTGTGTGTGTGTGTGTGTGCGCGTGTGTGTGTGTGTGTGTGTGTGTGTGTCCAGCAGAGCATGTTTTGTTACAGTTCTTGGAAAGTTTATTCTGTTTTCTTCACTCTCAGAAAAAAAGAGTATCTTCCCTTTCAATTAAATTTTTTTTAAACATCTTTGTTTCTGCTTATGAATGCATACTTTTGTCCATATTTATAAGAAGACATTATGTGTGTAAATTTAAAGTGGATATATGCACTGGAAGTATATAAAATAACAAAAACAGAAGTGTCTGAAGGCTTCTTTTCCCCTCACTGTATATAAATTGTAGTGATATCCTACTTGGAAATGGCATAAGCCAAACCGAACTAAAAATTTCCTCCAGATTTACTAAAGTTTAGAAAACTTTTTTCTTAGTACTCGCATGCATATGTGGATGAATGAACCGTAAATTACAGGCTTGCATGGCACAGCTGATTTGCATTTGGTGACGCCCACAGAACTCCATAAAAGGCTAAAATGATGAGCAATCAAACAAAAAAAAGAGACTTTCTCAGAGTTAATTGTGAAAGTTATTTTGACTCACATCTATGGCAATAAAAATATATAGGCCTATTATTTAACAGTGTAACGTTATTGTTTAATGCCTGAAAAGGTTCAAATCTGGTGCTGAAAAGTGAAATAGAAGTGAATCAAATGAGGTGAAAAGAAAATGGGTTGACTTGGAAGGAAGGAAGGAAGGAAATAAATAAATAAATAAGGGATTTAAACTGACAGTGTAATTTGTATATAAAAGCGCAATAACTCATCACAATTTATATGACCTGAAGCCGATCAAGTTTTCCTTTAGTTAGTCTTTTTATGTAAATTTACACACACTCAGGAGCACGAGTAGGATACGAACATTTACCAGATACCAGATTTCGTGTGTAAATGCTCCTACAATGTATCCAGCTTGATAAATGAGGCCTAGTGTTGTTTTGAAATGAAGCAGGTAAAAATCTAACGTATTAGGTGAAATAAAAATGATCAAATAAAGCTCAGATATTTAACAAAAAAAAAAAAAAAACAGACTTCAGGAACTGTACTTTGTTAGTTCGCAGCTCTGACTTTGACTTTCAGCAGTGGAATGTTTGAAATGCTCCTCCTCCTCCTCCTCCTCCTCCTCCATGTTGGATGTCTGTGTGTTTTAGTGGCGTATCATCCATCATGGTCACATGTCTCATCCCTTTCATCCTCCCTGTCTTGCTTTCTTTCTATCCTGTTGTGGATTTGCTATCTTTCCGCTTCACTGTTTTCTACACAAACTCTGACTAAAAGATTAGGGTCTTTCTAGAGTCTAAAACATCAGTGGGTTAAACTGTGTGAGAAAACCAGCATGAGAGACAGTGAGGAATGTTAGACTGAATTTTTGTACTTCACACCTAAATAGTGAGAGGATGATTATCGCTCTTAGAGTTACTCGACACCACAGGCTTTTCTTAAACACCTGTACTCTGTTGTTCTCTAATTCTCTAAGACCCAAAATCACACTTGTATCCTGTGGCTGAACTCCCATGTGAGCGATAACCCTGCGTTTAAAACCATGAGCCCGTGTGTATCCAGCTGCCAGAGCTCCAGTTTCACTTTCACACAGCTCAAACTGACCGTGACAATGACGTCTGACCTTTAATAGGCTTATAATAAATCAGTATCTATCAGTGCTGGAGATTTGCAGCACTTGTGGACTGTGCAGATTAGATTTTTATGCCACGGCTACAAAGCTGATGGAGTTACAATACGGCAAAACACAAGCGCAGCGAGGGAGAGTCTTTTACTACAGACTTTTACTACAGCTTTGACCTTGTTTTACTGATAATGAATCGACTTACATCGCCATGGTGACCACATTGTGGTTTTCAGTGATTCTGAATATTCAGCATATCCATCAAATATACTACGAACTATACACAGTGTTATTGCATATCAAATAAGTAAGATTTATCTTGATCCTAGCTGGTCATCTCTTTCTCTACACTTTTTTTTCCTCTGAATTAAAATATTGGTCTCAGTGACCTCACTGCGCGTAAATCATTTTCTCTCTTTGACGCTATTTCAGATTTGATGTGTGGCTCAGGCCATATTTTTACTTCAGTGATCTAAAAATGTATTAAATTGAGCTTTCATGTCTTACATATCTCATGTTTCTCCATATCTCCATATATACACTGTAGTGTTTTTTTAAATATTTGTTTGAAAACACACAAAAAAAAAACTGTGATTTGGCATTAGTTAACATTTTAATGACAGAAAAATTATTTTGCTGTTATAGAAATGCATTTCAGAGATAGCCACAAATACAATAATTGTTTTAATATATCTATATGTTGATTTCCTGAGACACAAATCCAATACATTAAATATTTTCTCTCTTTTATAGAGAAAAATGAATACTTGGCTGATAATAGCTGTACTGCATCATTTAAAAAATGTGATATATTTTAAAATGTTGTCTATACGTTATTTATATAATTACAAAATTTGTCTAAATGTTGTTTGAGATGGGGTTTGTCAGTAGCTTCTAGACTTTAATCCTGAAAAAATTGGAGGGGAGAAAAAATGATATGACAGAAATAGCTTTTTTCTGTGCTGAGTGGTGTATTATGATATAACAGAGAAACGAGTGAAATTAAAAATAAAAAAAAAATACCAAAAGGCTAATATGATATATGAATGAAAAGAATGTTACTTTTTTTATTATTTTATTTTAGAAGTCTACTAGTATATTGCCAGTATATGGCTACATGAATAATCCTGGTTGTAATTATCACATTGCAAAGTTTCTCTTATTTTAATAAAATGGCTTCCACACTCATTATTCAGCAGCTTATAAAATAGCACTTGATCCAGCACATCGTATTATTTTGCAATATGAACTAGAACTGTAGCGGCAGAAAAACGCTGTATCTGGTGTTGAGAGTCGGAGCAAGTTTGATCGTCTCACAGGAACAGTATTTATAGTCCTGACTGTTTCTGAGAAAGACATTTAGAGATGCAGGCATTTCCTGATTGTAGCATTTACAGATAAACTGCACTGATATGATATCTTTATATTTTGGTGGCTCAGGGGGATTCATTTTTTCCAAAAAAAAAAAAAAAGTACAGGGCAATTCCAGCGTTATGGATGTGACATTTGCGCTCACATCGGATAGCAAAATGGCTCACAGCAGAGACAAGACAAGAGTCTATTTGCATATGTTGTTATATGTTGACAAATCTTTAAAACCTGCATATTGACAGCATTTTATCAACGTTGTAGACGTGACATCAAACCGACAAAGTTTTATGGGAGTCAACACTTTTTTGAATTTTGAAACTCTGTGAATTTTTAAGAATATTAAATGTTCTACATAAGATCTTTTGTAGAAAGGATCATATGTAGACCAAGAAAGAGACTTTATTTGTAAATATTTCTTGTTTTGGGAATACTTCATTAAGGAAAATCTGCTGTTATGGATGTGACATTTTTCCGTTATGGAGTTCTCCGTATATTTGATGTATAAACAGTGCAGTTTTCACTATAATTCAAGCAGAGAAGTTAAATACAGTGACATATGAGTCAAAGAGTACTTTATTTTTCCATTGACATTTGTGTGGAATTGCCCTATATTAAGCACTGGTTATAGTTCCATAAACATATTTGGAAACACTTTTCACTAATTTATACCACAGTGCGGTTGAATGCTCAAATCTGAATGCTTGAGTCAGTAGGTGTGTGTTATTTTTGATAGCAGCACGGCTCAGACAGTAGTTCCGACTGTAACATGAATGACAGGTTTATATTATTTCACTCGCTCTAACACGTTATTGTTTGTATTGAACAGTTCAGGGATTTGTAGGATGCTCCACATAATCTAAGACTAATAATAAGATAAGATAAGATAAGATAAGATAAGATAAACTTTATTGATCCCACAGTGGGGAAATTCACTTATCACAGCAGCTCACAGACAGTTAAAGTGCAGGAAGAAAGAAAAGGAAGGAAGAAAGAAAAGTTAAAACTATAATTATATATGCACCCTTAGGAATAATAAAAGAAATAAAATTATATAAAATAATATAAAATTTATAAAATATTGCACAGATGAACATCACAGTAATGCAGTGTTGTAAGAAATAAAATTATATAAAATTATAAAATATTGCACATTTGAACATTACTGTAATGCGGTGTTGTAAAGTCTGTCAGCCACTGGTATGAATAATATTATAATAATAAACAGATTTTTAAAAAATGCGTTGTTGTTTAACAAAGTAAAATGTGCAATCGTTGATGTGGTGAAGTTTTTGTTAAGAGGCATTTATATAAAATTTATGGAAGGAGTCTCGATTGTAAGCGCTTCATAACAGCCAAAGTTTCCCAGCTCAGGAAAGTCTTCAGGACAGAGGAGTTTACACTTTCTGGTTGCTTGGTAAAATGACAAGCTGATTTTTTTGAGTGAGAGAGAGAGAGAGAGAGAGAGAGAGTGAGAGAGAGACTGGTCCGGAAATCACTGTGTATTGTGGCTATAACGTAGGGACTAACAGGAACTAACTTGTCTTTCAGATGTTCCACAACATTAAATCTAATGATAAACTCTTAAATATGTGTGATTTGTCATTCACTAATAAAAAGAACATTGTAATCCTTGTCAAATCGTTGCGGTGTAAGCGGAATAACACACTTGAGACCGAGCTATTATACGAAAAGAATGCACTTTGCTTCGCGTTGTGTCACATCACACCACCCCGGTGTGTATTATTTTCATATAACAGCACGGTCTCGAGTGTGATATTCCTTATGTGTAGTTAGTTAACATCAACAAACCATAAACTTCAGCATTAATACATCATAAGTAATGTTAACAAAGTAACAAGTTAACACGTGTATTAACTGATGTTTGTTTAAATGTGATTCTGCGCTGACTCTTATATAATATACAACTATATTCATGACTTTCCCATAAATTAGCAAAAATTTAATGAGAGCGTGTTCCTTAATCTAGATAACATTTAGATCTTCAGGTGTAAATATTGGTTCAGTTTAATTCAGTAATTTGAACATTAATGTTAATGCAGGTGCTAATTATTTGGTTAATTATTAAAGAAAATCAGGTAAGTTACTGCTAACGTTAATACTGAAGTGCATGGTTTGTTCACGTTAACTAATGTGTTACATTAAGAGAAGTTTAATGTAAAGCATTATCACATGCTCACTGAGGTGTGTGTCGTGTCCGCAATATTACTCTGAAACTGTAAATATCCTGTACATACAAGCACAGATAAGAAACTCAAACACACTGCACCAGCTCAGGTTCTTAGTTTGCAGTTTCCTTGTTCTCAGTCTGCGTTGTTTCTGAAGCGTATCCCAAACGCTAGAATTTTAATTTTTTTACTTTAATTACAGAGTTAGCACATGGAAAATAAAAACTCTGGGCTAAGTCACATACCACACACAGGGACATAATGACCTCTATGTGACCTCAAGTGGTATGTGTCTGATAAAGTAGTCACCTTTACATGTTATTTTAATTTCACATTCATTTGAGTGTTTACTCATGAACCTTTGTAAACCGACCACTGCTCACCAGGAGGGCAAGATATGTCAATATTTACACGCAGAACATTCTCTATATTCAGAACTGCACTAGGAAGTTGAACTTCTAGGCGGTTCGTTCAGATTATTTAAATGACACGTACACAGTTCATGTCAAAGCTGCCTCAAAGCTGTCTTTAACCCTGGACTCCAGAAGAAAAAAAAAGTGGGGGGATATAAAATGCAAACTAATTAAGCATACAACTTTTTTTGTTCTCAATTAAATTACCATGTAGCCTAAAAGCAAGAAACAATAAAATACAGTTTATGCAAATACAATGATATCGAATTTAGAAGAATTTGAAGAAATATGTAATAATAGACAAATACATTGTTTAAAAAAAAACAAAAAAAAAACACTAACAATAAGGGATGTAACCGAATACGTTACTCAGATGTAACGCACGATGTGTTCCAACCAGATACAAATACAGATATGAATTATGCAGATACCCCATGCTTTCTTGCCAGAAAGGTTCACAGGGCATCCGAAGTGTTTTTATTCCTCTCATGTGACAGCAAGGTTCCAAAAGTAAATTTGTTATTAATAAAAATATCATAGTTACTGTAAGTTACTGTTACCACAGCGAAACTTCACCTACTGAAGTGTTTTCTTCCACTTACAGTATATTATTATTATTATTATTTTTATTAATTATAATATTGCAGACAGTATCTGCATGAGCAGGATTATTAAAAATAACAAAAAACAAACTAACAAAGGAAAAAAGTGGACTGGAGTGATGTAGCTGAGGTTGAGGAACTGTCAGGACTAGAATTTGCACACCATGCTGACGCTGCTGTTCTTTGAGTTGATGTAT
The DNA here is from genome assembly GCF_027358585.1 of Pangasianodon hypophthalmus. Taxonomy (NCBI): domain Eukaryota; kingdom Metazoa; phylum Chordata; class Actinopteri; order Siluriformes; family Pangasiidae; genus Pangasianodon; species Pangasianodon hypophthalmus. The sequence goes on along the minus strand of NC_069734.1, from coordinate 3,221,212 downwards.
AGATATACAGATATATATATGAAGTATGGAGCACTAAACAAATACAGATATGGACACTAGTGTCTTACAAATTCGAGCCAAATTAGAGATGAAAGTTTGATATCTCCTTGTCTCCTTGTTCTGCTGGTACTCTGATCCAGCCTGTGCATGTTTGACTGACACTTTAGGTAAAAGCATAAATTCACATTATTGAGAACCGTTTCCTCTGCAACTGTCGCAATGTCTCATGGTATCATACAACCATCCTGATGAATAAATAAATGTCTATCAGACAAACAGCAAACCAAATCACAACAGCACAGTTTGATCTATTAATGGTGTTTTGTTATTTGCTGCGTTTGAGAATAGGGCTCATTGTTTGGGAACGAAGAATTTATGGCTGCCCCCGCGCTGGATGGAATAAATGATGCTGTGAGATTAGTGGAGCATTGTTTGCTTTCTAACACATTCATTGTGAATAAAACAAAGGAATCTCAGCGCTCAGTCGCATGAGCGCATTTTACAGACCAGTTAGAAACAACACATGCAGCGCAGCCGTCATACAGCGACCAGTTCTAATAACGCAGGGTTAAGCAGATATAAGAGATATAGCAGATGTTGGAGCTTAGATTACATAAAATGCAGCTTTTTTAAACTTACAGTTGAGTGCAAAAGTTCGTACACCCTCACTTCAAATCATGACATCAAAAAGACACTTAATACAAGGTGTACAAATGTTCCTTACAGTTCCAAAAATAGTAAAACAATCAAAATGATTTAAGTCAGGAATCACCCACTTGGGGACACGTTGTTATAGGAAAATAATCATCGACATGGTGGTGTAGGTTACTGAAGTGTTTTATTCCTCTTATACCACAACAAATTGCCATAAAATTCATTTTTTTATTCATTAATTTTTTTTTATTCATAAATGGCATGTCATACTTTTTATATTTATAGTAACATTTAATGCTGTGGAAACGTTAGTTTCTGTTATCACGTATAGCAGCAAGAAACAGTCATTTCCTCACCAGCCTGTCTTTAAAAAACAAAACAAATCAAAAAAGTTGTGTTACCCAGAAACCACGAAGCACAAATTCCTGCTGATTTCCCTGTGGGGGAAAATTTACTGAATGTTACAAGGCACTGACACCGGAGACTCCTTCCATAAATGTTAAGTAAACAGGCCAGTCAAAAGCCAAAGAAATATGTCAGGTTGCAGCAAAAAATGGGTTTGAATATCTGTTTCACTCTGTTTTTAAACTGCTGAAATTTGTCACCAGTTCTAATTTTTTTTTTTAAATGGAAAAAAAGAGGCACATTTTTCATTCTGTTACCCAAAACCTGCTGAGATGCAAATGGAGAAAAGTGGGTAGTTTTCTGGTGTGGTGTTTTCTCCTATGCATCATTACACAGTACCAGAACTGTTTGTTGCTGAACAAATCCAAACTCGTGGCATGACCAGACGTTGAACTCGAGCACAGCCGAGCTCTCGAGCGAAATCTGGAATCGCAGCACTTCACTGAGCAAAACCGCAGAGCTTTCCTTTTTTAGTGCTAGTCAGTTAGCCTGGCACTCTGCCTTTAGCGACTGAAAGGCTACAAAATGGCCGCTGTAGTTTCTCTGCTGATGTATCTGTGCTGCTTTCATGATAATCTGTGCTTCAGAAGGTTAATTAGAAATTTAAATTAGGAAGTAAATTAGTCTTGTTTCCCTGTAGGCCTGGAGTAGGATGTCTGTCCACAAAAGCTGTGACGTCATGGCTTTAATGTTTATGCGTTTAGAGATGAGAAAAAAATATAAGAGAAAAATCTGATGATAATGATAGAAATCCGTTTTTGTATAGTGTTGGTAAAATCGGTTGGTAAAAGGGTTTGTACAGCCCTGGATGATTAGATGAGCTGCCTGATGTTTCTGCATTTCTCTCTTTTTATTCTGCAGCTTCATTGCTTTTAAGAGTGAGGTCTGTTTTTCATCCAAATGATCCTCAGTTGCATCTCATGATGGATGACAGGACACAGACCGGAATGGGCATGCTAGCCCGGGATTAGAAACAATTTATTTTTCATTTTGGCTTGTTCTGAACAGAAACAATATTTTTACATTCCTGCTCCAGCGTTCCACATTTTAGTCGGAAACTGGCTAGAACGAAATAAAAGAACAGACAATTACATTCTTTACATATATGATGGCCTATCCTGCTTATAGGAAACCTCTGATATAAAAACCAAATGCTGCATTTAACCAGAAACATGTTTATTTATTTATTTTTAAAACATTTTCTACTTTGCAGTATGATTTGTGGATTGTAAAATCGTAGGAAAAATACCTTCTACAGTATATAACTTTGGATCTTCCTGCAGCCAGGCATGCAGGAAGTGAAGAATTCAGGACAGGAAATCAGACCTGTTGAGAAAATGTTTAGGTTTTTATGCTATATTTTCTTGAAATCACACTAGAATGGAAAAACAATGTTATTAACCAGTTAAGCACTTTTTAACTGCATTAGCTACTGTATGTACACTCTCCATTTTCTTCATAATGCTTCTATACACATTCAGTGAGAGGTTGTACATGACAGGATGAGATGAAACCATGGTTATACATTTTTCTTCCATTTTTGCACATCAAACATTAAATAGGAACAAACTGCAGGTAGAAAGTTGTGAGTGGGAAAATGGAAAACAAAAAGTCGTACCCCGCGAGCTATACAATAGATCCGAGGAATGATTCGAGCCAGTCGTTTGGATTTGTCGCTTTATCGTGTCATGCCTATTTTGCATAGAATTGAGAAAATCTCAGCTCACATGTTGCTTGTCAGGTTGTCGCTTTGTCGCACGTTGCTGTCACTGACATCACGGCTCCGTGTCACATGCATACATAGGAAAAGGACGGTCAGCTGTTGCTTTGTCACTGTCGCTTTAGAGATTTCTCACCTGTAGGCTATATTCATTAGCACATTTGATGCATTTCCCCAGTTTTGGCTTTAAAATGCGTTAAGATCCAGAACTCCTAGTATTCAGTTGTTTAGTCGTTTCTAAAAGGCATTTCCTGATCACCTTGTTTCTTCCCCAGCGAGCAGGCTTGTTTGCTTTAGGTGGACTGAGAGGAAACGCCCTACTTGGCTCGGTCCGCTGACCTCCAGAAGGTTCTGGTTAGCAGTGGAAACACGGCTCTGTGCCCTGCCGCAGCTCCAAAGCAAGAATTTCCAGAGTCAATAAAGAACCTCTGGAAAGCAGATAAGGTCAATGGCTTTTTTAATTCAGCACAGATGAAGAGGATCAGTGGAGATGGAGATGTAGGATCGTGTGTTCTTCCAGATCTTTTTCTTTTCACTCGTTACAGTAAATACATTCACCGATCTCTGGCTTTAGCTTCAAAGCTTTATTGCAGTGTATAGCTTAAGGCTGATAACTTTAACTTTAACATTAATCGTAGGAAATCAGTTCTTGTTAGTTGGACCAACAATCCTCTCAATTTGTTCAGGCACCATTCTTTCCTCTGGAAGGTTCTGAGTCGAATCCTACAATACCAGGTGACCAGTCACAAAAAGTAGAACCTGGATGTGAAAACAGTGTCCTTTTTTTATTTATATGTTTAATCAATAGTATGGTACTCAGATAAGAAACAAAACGAGGTCTTATGTAAGGAATGTGGTGTGATGAAGTGGAATTACTGCTACAACACCAAAGTTGATTATTTTCTAATAACAGCGCATCCTGCAGTGTTTTATTCCTCTTATACCACAGCAGTTTGCCAACAGCTGCAATTTTTATTCATTAAAAAATAACACATTGTACTTTTTTATCCATTTATAGTTACGTTTAATGTTTAACGAGGAACGTCATTGAAACAGTTAGTTCCTGTTATTACTTACATTAAAACAGCTATAAACATTATAGATCATTCCCTCACCAAACTCTCTTTCTCTCTCTCTTGTAGTTAAAAAGACCGAGAAGCCGTACACAAAGCATAAACTACTCTGACACTGGAGACTCCTTCCATAAATATTAACTAAACGTCTCCTCAGAGAAATCTTCAGCATATCAATGATTATACGTTTTGTAGCCTGTTTATTATTAATACTAAACAAGTCCCTGTGAATGAGCTGTTACTATAGAAACGATAACGTATCAGAACATGTGTATTAATATAAACCATTTATTCATAAATGGTCGTCTGCAGCTGGACTACTGTCAGAGCTGCTGTTATAGAAAGTTAATCAACACCTTCTGACATTTCACTCTAACCTCTTTAATAAGAATCAGACGGTCAGATCTCAGCTCTCGGAGTGTTTACTGTTCTCCGTCATGCTTTTCACTCCTGTTCTTGGCTCCACACACTGACCTCATACAGCAACTATGCGATCTCCACGAGCACTGGCTCCAAATCAAACGCTTCCTTTGACATGTACAGCCTTATTGTAACATGGCTATAACCACCACGCAGTGTTTGTTTATTTCCTTTCTTTATACTTATTTAGCTAATGAAGACATGAAATGATACAGTACATGAACACACACACACATATATATATATATATATATATATATATATATATATATATATATATATATATAGTGCTGTGCAAAAAAAAGTCTTGGGCACATAAGTAATCTAATTAAATGTTTCCACAAAAAATACTATAAAGAGCAGTAAACAGTAATAAATGAAACAAAGTCAGTATTTGGTGTGATGATCCTTCGCTTTAAAAAAAAACAAAAAACAGTATTCTCAGGTGCAGTGTGTGCAGGTTTATAAGGAAATGAGCTGGAAGTGTTACTGAGCATCTTGCAGAAGCAGCCACAGTTCTTCTGGAGACTTTGACTGTCGACTCGCTTTTTATTTCTGCAGCGAAACCCAGCAGCCTTCATTATGGTTTTATCTGAAAAGTGTCTCTTATGGAATCTGCTGCTTTCTTTACTGACATACAAACATTTTTCTGTAACATTTCATTTTGTGCTGGAAAACTAATGTTTGGAATCTAAAATATTTTTGTACTGAATCAGTAATGTAGAAGTCAGAAAATAAAAATCTATAACAAAGTTTGTACTACAAAAAAAATAGGGTGCCAATGACTTTTGCACAGTACTGTATATACATAATATATGTATATAGATAGATAGATAGATTGATGCAATGAGGTGTTGCAATTTGTAATATTGCAAGCACAACTGAATAGGTTTAATAGATAACATGCCTTACAAAACTAATTAAATACACGGACAGTCAAACATTTTCGGACACATAGATTGATTTATTACATTGGGAGTTAAATAAGAGAAACATTAAACAAGTGTTCTATCAAATCCCTAAATCTTTGCATTAAGGACTTGCTCATTGTAACAAGACTCTTTATGATGTTATGATAGCTGTATTAACAGTGAGAGCACTTGTTTGGTGAAGCTGTTACTGTAAGATCCTGTAAGGTTATCATCGTAAAAAATGTCACAGTGGTGCAGCGAGTAGCGTTGCGGTCTCACAACTCCAGCTTTTCCATTTGATCCTGAGCTCAGGTTACTGTCTGTGTGGAGGTTTGCATGATCTCGTGTCAATGTCTGTTTCCTCGGAGTGGATTGGATAATCTAAATTGCCCGATAGGTGTGAATGAGTGTGTATATGTGTGTGTGTGTGTGTGTGTGTGTGTGGTGGACTGCAATGGACTGGCATCCCATCCAGGCTGTATTCTCACTTCACTCTAATTGTTCCCGGGATAGACTCTGGATACACAGCTACCCTGACCAGGATAAAGTGGATACTAAAGATGAATGAATGAATGTGTGAATGAATCATGATCACTCACACACACACACAAAAATACACGAATCAATTAAATGCAGAAATTTTGTTCTTGTTTTGGAAAAAAAGAAGAAAGGAAAAAATGTGAGCACTAGAAGGGGAAGGCATCATGTGATCTCTGCACTTTTCACTCTTCATTACACTCTGTTTGTCTGTGTGTGTGTGTGTGTGTGTGTGTGTGTGCGTGTGTAATGTTGTTTTCCAAGTGCCTGCTTTTCCACGAGCACACCTGAGCTCCGAGGCCTGACGTTCAACTCCCAGTGTGTTTGTGTGTTGTTTACTGGGAAACAGGACAAAGCTGCTTTTGATCCGATTCCACTGTCACTGACTCAGATCTCACTCCGTCACTCCGTCTCTCCGTCATTCCACCCTCGATCTGTTCTCAGCACTATCTGGAGGCGTCTTTGCGATTACATCCCGTATTTACAGGCTTTTCTTGGGTTTCGAGGCTTACGAGAGAATTAACTGGAGTGAGGTTTTCTTGGGGAGTAAACACACAACATGCTGAACATCCTGATTTCTTCACTGGTGGACGCAGACCGGAAAATGCGCTGGAAGATGAAAGAACGCCTCGTCTCTCTGGTAAAGTTCTGATTCCTGGTTCTTGTGCCAAGGATGCTGCAGTCCTACGGTTTCTGTCCTACATCCTTCATTCAGACTTTTGTTGTTTTGTTTTTTTACTTTTAACACAAATGTAGCTGAAAATATCTAAATGTATCATGGAAGCAGCAGGGACAGAGAATTCACAGCTTCCACAAGCTGAATTAATGTCACAAAATTTTAATTAACCCTTTACCTGGATGTGGATTTTATAGCATAAATAAAAGTCTGAATTTATAAATGAGAAATTATAAATATTTGTGCATTGGTACTAATATTGCTACTTTAAAACTATTTCACAAATTACTCTCTTAATGTCAAACCTTTTTCATTAAGATCAAATGACAAATGAGCAGAATCCATTATTATACAACATTATTAACCTTTAGAACTTGAAAGTCTAAACTGCAAAATAGTACACTAAATGAAAACATCTCGACTATATTATAGGGAAATTTATGTTTCATTATGAGATTATTATAAAATAATTATTATAATATAATAATTGAACATATTTCTAGACATTTCAGGTCAGATCAAGTCCGATATTGGATTTTTTTTAAACATTTGTTATTATATGGAATAACGTGATAATAACTAGATTTGCTTTAACACAATCCTAGCAAGGAGCTAGCAAATGAAGGATGGATGGAAGGAAGGAAGGAAGGAAAGAAGGAAGGAAGAAGATTTAAAAGAAAATTTTTTAAAAAGTGAAAGAAAGAGGAAGAAAGAAAGAAAGAAAATGAAGGAAAAAACAGATTTTAAAAGAAAAAAATTTAGAAAGAAAGAAAGAAGTTTTTAAAAGAAGAAAGATTTTAAAAAAGCAAAAGAAAAGAAGAAGAAAGATTTTAAGTGTGAAAGAAAGAAAGAAAGAATGAGGTTTTAAAAAGAGCATAAGAAAAAAAGGAAAAAGAAAGAAAGAATACTGTGCTCACCTTAAAAGCACTTTACTAATTTTTCTTTTCATGCATCAGAAAAATGATCTGCTCGTGTAATTTGATTCATTTAAGCGTAAAATTAGTGAAATATATTCAAGATTTTTTTTTTTGCAGCTGCAAACATTGTAGTTAAACATTGAGTAATTTGTCTCCGCCCCAAACCTCCTCCCTCCCCCCCACCACACACACACACACACACACACACACACACACACACACACACACACAATTTCTGACCCTGATGACGATATCTGTCCTCATCCTGTGAGCTCTGATTCTGAGCTCTGCTCCATCCTGTTTCTGTGAATTATTTCAGAAGTGCTGATTTAGGCTCAGCTTCCTGCGTTATTACAGATTCACAGAAAGCATAGTCACAAAAGCAGATGCTGAATGCTGAGCTTGTCCTTTCAGTAAGAACAATGTGGATTGTCCGTAACATCCTGAAGTCCGTATCACGAGCAGAATAGCAGCTTGTAAATAAGATACCTTCATGACCGTTCCACTGTGAGTAATAGCGGGAAATGACATTTTATATTATAAAAACAGATCCACTCTTCTTCTTCTCCTGTATAAAACTTCATGGGCTGTCACCTCTATCCCTGAGCTTCTCACCATAGCAACTGGGAGCCAATAATATGTGATTAAACAAACTCAGGGAATATTCCTCTTGATATTTTAAATATGGATTCGTTAATCTGTTGACCTTTTACGAACATCAGTATAGCGCAAGAAAAGGTTATATAATCAGCTGTACATGTGTTATGATAACCACCCACAGGAACTATCATAAGATATTTTAAATCCTCTGAAATCCTAGCTATGTCTTTGGCGTTGTATCCTCGCTTTCAGAGATTATCTTTGTTAACGTTGCATCTCTAAGGTTATCAGATACCACTCGGATTGCAACTTTAATCAGAGAACATGAGGTTCATGAGGCAATTGAAACAGCCTTGAAATGTTTATTCAGTTCAGACTGACAACAATAGCTGGATTTGATAAACTGTATCATTTAGTATTAGCCGTATGTGCACCATTTCCCGAAACACAACACGGGCTCTTTGGGTTCTTGATCATCAAAAAGTGGGACAGTTTCTTATTTTTCAGCCATGCCTTTGACTTCCTGTAGAGCCACACACAGAGAAGAGAAATCTTTTCCTCCTTTACACCAAGCTTATCTTGGATATCTCTGTGCAGTTTCTGTAACCCCGGAGACGGCATATTTGTTTGTGGAAAGGAAATGATACTATTCTGTGCTTCTATTTTGTGCGCCGAACAAATAAAAAGCGTATAAGGGGCTTGAGCGTCTCGTAGACTGATTGATGGTGGTCCTTGGAGGCTTGTGACATTTTATGCTTTTTGTGTTACCTTTTCCTACAAGGTGACATTTTATATTGCAGAGGCACGGCCCATGTTGTTGAGTTTAAAACAATGCGAGCTAGGTTCTGAGCTCCGCTTCATCCTGTGGGTGGGGGTCCGGAAAACCATAGGAAGTAGTCTGTAAGGCAGCGATGGGCCGTTAGGTTTCCCATGTGGTCAGTTATAGGCTGAAAATCTTCAGCACAAAAGAGAAATTAGTGTACGGCTTGCACAATGAAAATGCAGTGCTTTGTCAAATCAAATCCTTTTTTCTTAAGCAGTAAATCTTAACTTAATAAATATCGAGTTCACCATGTTGTAGATAGTTAAAGCTCATTTATAATTTAGAACCATGATCTAGAGCCACGGTTCTTAAAATAGGGTCTGGCGAAAGGCTGGGATCTGTGATATACAGTCACGACATCCAGTTTATTTTTTAACTGCCATCACCTACTATTTAGGGGTCCAAGCATCAAAGGTAACAGTGATTTTATTACAATTTTTCCTGCCTTAACCAGGACCAAAAACCAACATGTCTAAACAGTAAATCTGACAGGACAGTGCAGTATTTTAACAGATAACTAGGTATGTAAGGACAACTGAATTGGCTTGCTGATGGTGGTGCAATAGTCGAGTATTTTATATTTTCACCAATATATCAAACCATAGGCTTTCTTTAAAAAAAAATGATTTCTTTGATAAAGCCACACCAATTTGACATTTGGACCATTTCACTGCACCTACTTAAATTTTGAGATAATTCAAGCAACATGCAGGACCTACTGTCGAGCCAAAACGCAAATCTTTTTTGGGGTTTAATGGAAGTGCTTAACCTTCCAGAATTGTAGTGTTTACATCTACAGCATAGCATGAACAACTTTCCAAATACTTTGCATTTCTGAATTGTACAGACATTTGACAAAATGTTCAAAGCCTCATGAACGCTTGGTGCTTGGGCCCCGCTGATTGCTGCTTGCAGCTGACTTGTTGTAGTGTTTAATGTCCTTGGTTAATTATTAATAATATTTTTAAGCCTTACTGATACTGATGTGCATCTTAACGACTTATGAAGTCGTTCATTGCCTAATCTGAAAGTGAACAATGTTGATTAATTTGAACACACTAACTGATTTGGGTTCTGGGTGGAATGTGAAAAAAAATATAAGGGTGGTTGTCTCCAAATAGGAGAACGTCTTGTCTAGAAGTTGCTACTTATTGAGAATAACTTTTAAATGTATATTAAATTGCAAAAATGAGCAGAAAGGTCGTATGAACGCAGACAGCAATAACTCGTTCTTCCCATCGTTCTCCATCCCATCCGTCCCTGTGTTGATCATTTCCACAGGACTTACAGGAAAGGGGGGTGGATTTTTTACCTGGGTGATCATTTCTAAAGAAAAATCTATCTTTACAAAATAATTATGAAACAAATAAGAAGTAAAGAGCGTGCGTATAATATTGATAATCAGCATATCAACTTCGGGATTGGTTTAAATAGAGATTAGGGCGGCTCTGATTTCCAATTTCCCCCCTCCGCTCCGGGTGAAATGGAATGGTCCATTCCAGGCAGGCAGACATGTCATGGCTGTTGCTCGGAGAAGGTGAGGGAGCGAGGAGGAGGACGGAGGGAGAGAAAGCGAGAAAGACAGAGGTGTAGAAAGTCTCAGGAGAGAAACACACCACTCCTGCGCCTCCTAAAACATCTAAACATCGTCGAGTTGTAATTTATTTCCCCGCTTGTTTGTTTTTGGTGTTGGTTTTCCTGTAGGGGAATTAACAATAGAGCATTAGCTTTAAGCAGTGCAGAAGTTTGTGTGTTTATCGAAACGCGCCGCCCCTGATGCTGAACTTTAGACTCGTCTTTTATTTATTGATTTATTTCCGGTTTCGCTAACATGTCCAGGGAAGGGGCAGAGAAGTAAAGACGAGTTTGCCCGGAGCTGAGGGCTGCTGGGCAGGACACAGGACACAGGAAACTGGAGGAGGAAGTTTTCGAGCCATCACTGGCTTTCTATCAGTGATATTTTACTGGGAGGGAGGAAGGGATCAAAATGTCGGCCAAAGCTGCTTCTAATAAGGTAGGAAACAAATTTGCAGTATGTCTACATGAACCTGTCGGTCGGTGTTTTGTTGATTTGATGGAAAAATCCTACGATTTCAGCCGAGAAAGTGCTTGTTTTTAAGCTTGACATGGACACACATCTGGCTGAAGTTGGACTTGAGCTCATTGTTTGTTTATTTGTATATAAACAGTGGTGTTGTTTATGTTGATGTTGATGTTTTGTCGAGGAACTTTCTGGAATATTTCGAGGTTTTTTGAGACTTTTGGACACCAGGAAAGGTGAATGGAGAACCTGTGTGTGTGTGTGTGTGTGTGAGTGAGTAAAAGTCTTGAATACAGGTTAAACTTGTCAGTGTTACATTTTTGTAGCTCTGGGCTACAGGTGAACAAAGTGGCACTGCTTAATGATGCTGCATTAAAGCTTGTAACTGGAGTGAAAACAGAGATTACATTTTAACCCTGGAGGTCGTTCAGACTTCATTTGTGCCTGCTAAACGGAAAAGGATGTGTGTGTGTGTGTGAGAGACACTTTGTCACTGTTATTTTTGCCTGAGTTTGTGCTAAGTTGTCTGCACTGTAAACATGCTAATTTAACGCGTAGGAAATGCAACATAACTTAAGATTTCCTTTGATTTTTTAAATTTTTTTTGTCAAATTGAAAACTAAACTCTCGATTAGAGAGTGCTTTATAAACTCACGGTTCTCCGACAGAATTGGTGTTTTATATATATGTATATATATATATATATATTTCGATTAAATGCATTGTTTCTCTTTCGACGCACTGTTTAGATGGCATTAAGGGTGCGCGTGCACGGCTGCGCGTTCACGCGTCAGGTTGTGTGTTCAGCGAGCACGCGCGAGCGCGCATCCCCCCCCCCCTTTCTTATTTTAATTTTACTTTATTTATTTATTTATTAGATTTTTTTTTTTATCCGGAGTTTATAAACCAGGCCAGGAGGAGGTGAGGTTTGTGTGTGTGTGTGTGTGTGTGTGTGTGTGTGTGTGTGTGTGTGTGTGGGGAGAGCAGTGGAAGAATTTGAGCAGTGTAAAACTCAGCTCTTCAGGTTTAGTCAGTTTGTCCTGTTCAAGCAAAACACTGGCGATGATGAAACACTGCTGAGGTGCGTTCACACACACCCGCAATTTCAACCTGAGATTATTAGATAGAACTGAGTTTCAGGGTTTTGGTTGGTTTCATTTATTGCTATAACTTTGTATTAATTGCTTAAGTGCTCTGTATTACACTGTTGTTGTTGTTATTATTGTTGTTGTTGTCGTTGTTGTTGTTGTTATGTGAGGCGCGTTCACACACACCTGCAAATTCAATCCAGGATCATTAAATAAAACTGAGTTTTATGGTTTTGGTTGGTTTCAATTGGTTTTATTTGGTTTTATTACTACGAGCCTGCACTGATTGCTTAAGTACTCTGCATTATTATTATTATTATTATTATTATTATTATTATTATTACTATTAAGTGAGGTGCTTATACACACACACACACACACACAAATTCAACCTGGGATTATTAGATGAACTGGTCTCAAGGTTATAATATTTATTACTGCAACTTTACTACTTAAGTACACTGCAGTTACATCGATAATAATAATAATAATAATAATAATTATTATTATTATTATAACAGCGATAATAATTGGTTGTCTGTTCAGAAGCTGTGTGTGCTTATTTATGGCTGACCTGACCCAAACGAGAGCTTTTGCTCATGTGTAACAGATTGTTGTTGTTGTTGTTGTTGTTTTTTTTAAATGACCTGTACAACATCACATTACACATGTGTAAGGACAGTACAAGAAAACTAAAGTTTGGAAGGAAGTAGCAGAGATCGTTAGTGAGTGTACTTAGATGACGTAGAGAATGGTTGTGTTAAAACTATCAGAGTTATGGGCAATCATCTTGCTAGCCTGTTAAATTATTTACACATCAGTTGTTTGTTCTTTTTCGTTATTAATCGATTTATGATTGTTGTCACGATTCATTTCAGTCGTTGTCTTTTAAATTGATCTAAAACCATCTGATCGTTACACTGGTAGTGTGTAGGATTAGGAAAAATTTGTCCATGATCAATTGACGTGATTTTTATGAAGACCTCGGTGCATCCAACTAGCTGAATGGGGGGAAAAAAAAAACAAAACTATGAGCCAACACTTTAACGAGTTGTCCTGCGTCTTTTGTCATTGTTTTGACGTTTAAAATGTGCAGGTTCTTCATGCGTGATCGCATGTTCATTAGGACGTATAGAAATGAGCTGTAAAGGGTTAAATCCTGCATTGAGAGCCGCTCAGTAGGTCATTCAGGAATCACAGATTCATTACTGACGGTGTTACGGGTCTCAATGCACGAGCCACGCCTCCCTCGGCTTTAACTCGGATCTGAGCAACAAATGTGCTTCGCAACTCTTTAACGACGTGATGAGCTTCCTTGAATCGGTCGAGACAAACTTTGGATCCTTTAGTGGGATATTAAATAATATTCATGTTGCATAGGATATTGTTTAGACACTGAAAAAAATCAGTAACGCTGAAATCCTTTCGTAATCTTCATTTTAGGCTGTAAGTGCGGTCTGATTCATTACAGGTGTGTTGGGGACTCATTATCGATTTATCCATTTTTATCCGATCACATTCACAAACGCTACTCTACAGCTGCACAATGCGGACCAAAAAAAACAAACAAACAGAAAAAGTTGTTGGATATTGCGATAAAGATCAAACATTTGATGTCCTGAAGTGTTTTATTCCTCTTAGACCACAGCAAGTTTTTTTACGTTACGCCAAGTCACACTTTTTATTCTGTTTATAGTTACATTTATCATTGCAGAACTGCTCTCACTTCCATTAAAGCAGCTGCACTAGATTACCAGTCGTTCCCTCACCAGCCTCTCTTTTTTTTTTTTTTTTTTTTTTTACCCTTGAAGTTAATAAGATGAAAAGAAAAATGCAGCATGTAACGTTACCAAGAAACTGGAAAGTCCTAAAGAATTTTCCCCTGTCAGGAAACTTAAAGCTACAGCTTTACCTCTGACTGTTATAAAGCCCTAACACTGGAGGCTCCAACCATTAATGTAAAACAAACGTCTCCTTACAGAAAACTTCATAACACCACATCAGTGATTTCACATTTTGAATGTTGAACGTCATCGTTCAGAAACATCTGCTAGCAAAACGTAGCTGTAGTAGTGTTGGAGGTTAGTAAATGTGCGTATTGTTCCTAAAAAATCGTGGGTCTCCAAACTAGCCTATATAATATTGATCTTGTGATAAATTATCTCACAATACACTTTTCTGAGATATTGTTGGTATTGTGGTATCTTTGTATACATTAACATTAAAAAAAAAAATTATAGAGCTTTTTCTACTGTCTGAACCTTGAAATTTGTAAAATGTTTAATTTTCTTTAAAAGTTAATGTTTAATTGTTTAATTTTCTTTAAAAGTGTTAATTTTATTTACTGTGTACAAAAATAAATGATGAACTGTTTTGTAAAGGTTTAATTTTAAATATAAAGCTACTGTTTTGCTGACAGTTTATTAGCAAACCTGTACGTGTATATTATGTTTCATAGAAATGTCTGGAAATGTCATGATCATGATATTTGTCATATCACCCCACCCCTAATGATCAGGTACTCAGGCACTTTATCTCCACATTCCACACATCTCGCTCGCAGACCTCTCTTATCAGTCACACACAGACATCCACAGAATCTCTCCCAAAAATAGGTAGAACAGATAGAGGCAGAATCCACGACCTAACTCGGAAGGATCTTTCACTTTGGGTTTTTTTTTTTCTTTTTAAATATTCAGGATGAAATGAGGTTAATTTTAGAGATAGATCATTTCAGGGAAAATAATCCTCCTAATGTGTCCCCTCTCTCTCTCTCTCTCTCTCTCTCTCTCTTTTTTTTTTTTTTTTTTAAAAACAAAAAAGAACTAAAGCATCCTGCATCCTGCTGTAAAGGAAGCGATTGTGTTTGTGTGTGTTTTTCTCGGGAAAAGGAAAAGTACATGTAAGTAAACACCGCAGAACAAACACCTGTAATGTTGGAGTCGTGGTCATATTTGTTAGCAGTGCTTTGAAGAAATAAGGGGGGAAAAAAGCAGCAAGTAGATTAATTTAGTGCTGCGACCTGCATAAAAATGAATCTGTTTAATATGGAGGAGTGTATTCAGTGTTGTCCTCCTCCCTTCCTCCCTTTGTACGGAACACAAAAGCGAGCAAATGTATGTATTTACACTCTAAATAGGTCCGGAGCGCTCGTATTCATGATGAGAGAGGAGGGGTGAGGGAATAATTTTTAGGCTTTTGTGCTTATGAGAGGTTTCTCTCAGCGTCACACATGTTTTTATTTATGTAAATATGTATAGACTGCTTTTGTCCTGTCCTGTCTCGTCTGTCTCTGAGGTGCCTTTGTAAAGAGTAGAAATGATCCAGAAAAGCAGCTCGAGTGCCCCTGTGCCAAGGACACTCCAACGGTTCCCATGGTGAGCAGAGGGCATAGTCTGCTCTGGGGTGATGGGCCTTACGGTGCAGCTCCACAACTGGCCCTATGCAGTGGAGTTTCTAGAGCGTCTCAACTGTGGAAGCTGTGTTGTGACCCAATGCCTTCTTATGTTGCATCTGACTTGCCCCTTTAGAGGAGATTTGCAGTTCCGAATGATGTCATTGTTTGACCTCGGTGAAAAAAGTGTAATTGGACACCCCCATGTTCGTCTTTTGTTAGCAACAATCTAGCCAGCTAACTGTGATGAGTGATGTATATTTTTCTCCTCAAACAGTGAACTGTATAGTCAGTTTCATAGATTTGACAATTCAATATGTCTGTATGTTGATTGATCTAAAGCAAATACTTGTGTATATACAGTATAACTCATTAAAAGGTATGAAGTGCTACTTTATGTACTTCTGATACTGTGAGCGTCCATGATGATTTGGTATCACTCTGTTAACGGGGAACGAACTCGTAGAAATTTCAAGTCGAGGGGCTGTTGTCTTTGGATTTTACTGGTAGGAGGTTTGGAATTACATCTTGCGACCTCGAGTCAAACACAGCATTCGAAAGTGACCAGGGAATGCAGTCAGATCGCTGGCTAGCTATAGTCAAGACCGCCATTTTCAAATCCAAGACCAGGACTAGCTGAAATCGAGGCAAGAACATGTCTTAAGGGGGTCAAGACCGAATAAAGTGAGAACAAATCAAGATTGAGACAAAAAAAATCATCAGATCCTTTTAGAGACCAGGCGTTTACTTCAGCTAGTTGGCTTCCTACGTTGCATCAGTGATTAAGCTGTTTTCTAAAAGGAATTACTGCTTAGCAAACTTTGTGCACGCGAAAACAAAAGACAATACGAACAAATTATCTTTTTTTTTATTTACAAACTCTCAGTCGAGACCAAGGCCATACTTAGCGAGACCAAAGCCCAAGACTGAGACAAGTCCAAATACAAATCCCAATAAATCTGAGACAAGTCCAAGTCAATAAAGAAAACGTCCTGAGATTGGACTCGAGTCCTGCAGCCCTACTTTTAGACAGGAACAAATGTGTTATAATGCTGGTCGATGGAATGGAGGAGGAGGACACAGGAGGCAGGCAATGGAGAAAGTGAAACTGTTTATTTATTGGCACTGCACCTTTCATCAGAAAATTAAACCAAATCAGACACAGCCTCCAACTGTTTGGCTCATTCTCCACTCAGATAAGCTCAGGTCAGGGCAGCTATGCTCAGCTCAGTGAGACTCTCTTGGATCTGGCAAGAAGAGAAGGTGTAGACAATCAGTGAGACTCTCTTGGATCTGGCAAGAAGAGAAGGTGTAGACAATCACTTGTTACCCGGTCGTTCTTCGCAACTCCCCGGATAATCTTCACAACTGATGATTGACTGCACCCCTGCTTTCACAAAATAAAAAAAAAAAGTTTTAATAGTAGGTCCAGGTTGGTACCGAAAGTTTTGAACAGTCAGATTTGTTTATCAGTGTGCGGAGTTTTTGAGCATTTCCTGCCAAAACTGAGTAGAGCTTCATCAGGGATTGGACCTTTCGCCTGCTGTCATCTTTTCAGAGCAGATTTTAAACGCAACTGTGGGGTTTGACAAGACGGTTTTGTGACTTTTTTTTTTCAAAATGTATATAGTTGTCTAGCAAGTAAATAGGTATTGACTTTTAGAAAACAAAAATGGTGCGTAGTTACATTTAACTGTACTGTGCTTCACGGTATTGTGATGCTTCTCGATGCTGTAACTATAGCTAACTGAAGCTACTTGTTCCAAATCCCACCATCTCCTGCACTAAACACATCATTCAAGTCGTGAACTGGTTGACGGTAGAAAGTCTTTTACTAATTAATTAGCATGCACAATCTCTTTTTATCAGAATTATGCAGGTATGAGGAAACGCTGATACATCTGGGGAAAAATAAAGGTGTCCTAACTCTTCTGTTTGGTGCACACAGTTACCTCATTGTTAAACATATCGAGAGAAAATAGACTCTAGCCATATTCGAATAAGTGCAATGTGAGGACAGAACACCACAACAAGTAGCCAGAACATTGACTGACGTCTTGCTTAATATCTTAAGCGTTAGATTCATATCTCAGTGCCTTTGTTCTCTCTGGATTGGATGCAGTTGAAATACAGTTTTGAGTTCTTGCCTGAGTACTTCTGAGTACTTTTTTTTTTTGGTACTTTTTGATACCAATGCTGAAATGACTTCTAAGGTATTAATCAGTCAGGGATGTTACAGAACATTTTATTTAGCTCTGTTTGTTTCACCGGTTTATTTTGCCATGAATTGTGCGTTCATACACTTGAGCTGCTCAGCTTGCAAGTTGATTTCAAACGAAGCTAGCAGCATTAGCTGGGTCAGATCACGTAGGGTTGTTTCATTTCAGAAAAACTGTTCCTTATAGCTGGAAGTAGAAAAGTTTTTGTTGTCATTGCGTCTGAATCTCTCGTTTGCGTTCAGTCATAGCGGCCGAACGTCAAGAACAACGTACTGGGGAAGAGTTGTTTTCTCTCACCTAGCGCTGTCTGTAGACATTTTTTCACGCTCTTCCTAGTTCACGAACTCCTCGTGCTGAGTTTACTGTTTAGGAAGTTTTATCAGGTTACTTCTTGTAAGAAAGATGCTGTAGTCTCTTCTCTAGAGCACAGTTTGTAGTCCATTTTGATTTCCATCAGTAATTGTGTCTAAGCTTGGACATTGGTATTGAGCCTTTATTAACAATGATTACGACTACTCTCAGTGCTGTCACAGCCGACTGTTTACGTTAGAGAGGTTAGAGAACGATAAGCACAGTGACAGTGTAAATACAGACCTGAGATGAGCTGGAGAAGATTACAGACCCCACACAGACATTATTTAACTCATATCTAGACAGTCTGAAGTGACTCCAGAGTGCCAGTCCAGCGTGTCATTACCGTCGTTTGTGTGTTTACGGTTACGGTTAATAATGGTGTGTTATTAACGTATTTGGTGCGTGGTGAGATAATGATAGTGATTACTGGCAGGATGGTATTGTTAGGTCAGGCTCAGTGGTGTTGGTGTGTTATTTCTGTATGTGATAATGATGGTAATCAGCAGCAGTGGTGAGTGTGTGTGTGTGTGTGTGTGTGTGTGTGTGTGTTTTGGGATAGAGGTGCGTTCTCTTGTATTTGCCTGTCTGTATTTACGGGTCTCAGCTGGTTTCTGCTCTTCGTTCGTGGTGTGTTTGGTTTATCTGCTGTAACAAGGCAGATTTCTGAACTGGATCCATAAAGTATTCATCCGTTTATCTATTCATCAATTCAGCCATCTGTTTATTTAGCCTCGACTATGGATCGTCACGCTGTTGCGTAATTGTCCTCTTGAGTGTCTTTTACGTGAATAGAATATGTTTCTATAAAACAGCAGGGTATTTTTGTTTGTTTGTTTGTTTGTTTTTTGCTTTTTTTTTTAATTATTATTTTCCAGGTAGAATTTCTGTAGCTGTTTCTCTGTGTTCATGAGTAATATTTCTGAGGAAATCTTTGTAGTCCATGAATAAACATTTCCTTAGATGCTGTAATGATTTGTGCTGAAAGATTTATCATGTCCTGTGATTTTTCTTTTTTTTTATTTTTTTTATTGCTTACTGACGTTATGTTGAGTACCCATTTCCTCAAAGAATCTGACCTTTCATAGTTGCACGCGCTGTGTAGAAAATCTCGCTCTGTGCTCACGTCAGCACCCATTTTTTTGCCTCAAATGTCTCAATGCTGCTTGCTTTTGGGGGCGTGTCCTATATTTAGTTGACTGGCAGTTGCCATGGTTTCACTGATAGCGGCAAGGTAGCTGCAGAACGTAAATAATACGATGTGTTTGATTACAAATCGGACATTGTCTTGTTAAAAATACAATTCTGGGGCACCTAAGTGCAGAATGAACATAAAGCTGAAGTTTTTTCAGGAAACCTTGCATTGAAAGTAAAGCTAAACATTTCATGATTTCTGATCCCTACGTGACGCACTTAAACAGTTTAATGTACTGAAACAGAACGGCCAGAAAAACAGTGCGGTTGTACATATCGTAATTAAATTCACGTAAATCTTCAGTCTTGGCATCGTTCTTAGAATCTCCGAGTAGGTGCGAATATATGCAGAACCAAAAACCATGGTTAATATTTCACAAAACTTTGTCTACTTTCTCTGCTCATTTGCATAAAGATTAGCTATGTGTTAATGCTAGTTGTTGCTCCTGTTGCTGTCGCTAACAGGTTAGCAGTGCAAGCTAGCTGTACTAGCTACAAACACCCTGCAGAGACACTAACGATCTCTGCTACTTTCTTCCAAGCTTTATTTTTTTTTCATAATGTCGCTATACTTGTTTAAGGAGCGGTCGTATATGAGCGGATAGGTTGAAACCACGGTTACATTTTTGCGCTACAAACAGTAAATAGGAGCTAATCTCAGGAACTGAAGTTAGTGTGAAGGTGAAGAAAACGTCGTACCACACGCGCCATCAGATTGGTCCGAGGAACCATTTTAGCTAATTGTTCGGATTTGTTACTGTCCTGTCATATCTAATTTGCATAAAATTGGAAAAATCTCCATACAGATATTTCACTGCTGCTAGTTGCTGTTGCTGAAACAAGCGAAAAAAACGAACGATCACCTGACGCTTTGTCACTCGCACGCGTGAACATCACTGCCGGTGTCAGCATAGTGACGTTTTATCTTTATCTGACTATTTATCCATAAATAGATAGAAATTTGTGTATTTAATATACCCGTATGTGAATAGCGTTTTAAACGTTACGAAATATTTATAAATATTTTAATAAACTGTTATGTAAAAGTTAATAAATTGTTACTCAAACAGAAGTAAGTCCTGCTTCTTGTTGAAATGCAAACAGACAATTATTTCATTAGTTTCCTCATTTACATATTGTAATGCATTTTATACAGAAAGTTTAATACAATTAATTTTTAAAATGTTTCACACCTCTACTCGTTGTGCTTCATTTGAATATAAATAAAATAAATAATATATATTAAGTAAATATATATATATATATATATATATATATATATATATATATATATATATATATAGATAGATAGATAGATAGATATAGATATATATATGTGTAAATATATAAATGAATATAAATAAAAAGGTCTTTAAGGCGTGTAGTACCTGGCCTTATGAATTATTCATATGTTACTCTTTAGCCTAAACATTAACTTTATTAGTGTTGGCCGGGCTGCTGGAATTGTGTGTGTGTGTGTGTGTGTGTGTGTGTGTGGTCATTAGATGATGTTTTAGTGCTGGAATTCTGCAGCTTGTAGTAACGCCTCATTAATCGCACGTCCCATTGTAAACCTCGGCAGCGTGTGAAAGCTCGGGAATTCCTTTCAGCCGAGTCATGTGATGATTCACTAACGGGTGGAAGGGGAGACGGACGAGTTTTCCAGTCCTGGAAGTGTTTCCCTTCATCACAGGGTCCTTGAATTTATTTTGGAAGAGCATAATTTTGGGAAGCATGAATCAGGCTTTAGAGTAGGACCTCACTCTCAGTCTCTCTCTCTCTGTTTTTTTTTTTTTGTTTTGTTTTTGTCACTCTCTCTCTCTCTCTAACTTTTTTCTCTCTCTATCTCTTTTTCTCACTGTCTTTCACACAAACACACACCCCTTCCCACACCAGGACCTCCTGCTGAAAGGCCTCATTGTTGTACAGTTAAATACTATTGTGGTTTACTGTGTGTGTGTGTGTGTGTGTGTGTGTGTGTTTTCTCATCATGCTTCTAAGGAATTCCAACATGGGAATTCTTTCATAGCTTTATTTTTACAGCTTGTGTATGACAATAGTTATTTATCTGGCCATACAGGTAAAAATATTAACACGCCTTAATACGGATAGCGCTATATAATTAAACATTTAAATTTACTTTGGAAAAATCTCTCCTGTCCGTACGGCTCCTCAGGGTCTGCACGAAGTTTGTGTGAGGAATAAAAACGAAATCTCACTTTCGTGACATTCCAGTCACAGTGGTGTTATAATTCCGGGAATGGAATTCTGTGGTTCAGACAGGCTTGTGTGATCGTGATATTAATACATGAGGAATTCTCCTGTTGCTTGATATTCTGTGTTCAGCACGTTTATGAGAAAGTTTCGTGTCAACGGCTCACTCTGGTATTTACAGCTTGAGGCGAAACGGTCGTGTTTCTCAGTGTAGTAAAGCAGTGTGTAATTTTAGTTCTTCTTTGTATTTTATTAGCACGTATGGGGAAAAGGTTGATATTCCAAAGACTTGTGTTTCCTTTCCATCAGTGTTGCACCTTTTGCTTTTATGAAAGATTTGAAGTGTTCCTGAATTCAAAACAGGTGTTTCAGAGGTTTTTTGTCCATCTCTGTTAGTGTTATGAACACCAGTACGAGGATATATGCACAAAAAAATTACAGAGTAATAGTTTTGGAGACGTTCCTGCGGCCCTGGGTTCAAACTTGAGCTTGGGTTACTGTATGTCTGGAGTTTTACACATTCTCCCTGTGTCCGTGCTGGTTTCCTCCTGGTTCTCCGGTTTCCTCCCACTGTCTAAAAACATGCAGCTAGGTGTAGTAGGTGTGCTAAATTGCCACTAAGTGTGTGTGTGTGTGTGTGTGTGTGTGTGTGTGTGTGTGTGTGTGTGTGAGTGGTGACTTGTGATGATCCTGCAGTTGTTCGTCACCATCAGTGACCTCGGCCCTACTGTGAAATCTGCGATAACGCCATGGAGGCGACGGTTAGAAATCCTTCATTCCTGTCATGTTTGTGTAGATTGAGTGGGGGTGGGAAGTTTTGTATCTCGAACGCTATTGGCTATTGTGTGTATCAATCAAGTACTTCATGACACACTTGCTTTTACACAGACTTCCTGTTTCAAAAGGATATACGGAATCAAATCACAACCTTCAAGCCGTTTCGGGGTGACTTTACTAGCTATATGGTAGCTAGCTAGCTAAAGTGTTACTCTGTCTGGATTTTTCCCAGTTGCCTAGCAACAGTTTTTCAACTTAAACCATTTAAAAGCAAGCATACTGCTTGTCTCTCCTATTTTGAAAGCCTAGAATCCTGTAAAATGGGTATTTTTAAGATCGTAAAGTATCTAAATGATATAAACGATGTCAGATTTTTAAAATAGTCGAAAGCATGGTGTTCAGTAGCAAGGGCTGTGGCTTGGCTGTTATCAGAGAGAGAAAAAACATACTCAGGGCCTCAGCTGCTTATCAGCACATTCCTGCCCTCTGGAAATGTGTGTGTGTGTGTGTGTGTGTGTGTGTGTGTGTGTGTGTGTGTGGATGGGAGTAGCAGTGTAGATAAGGCTTTGGCTGCTCATTGGGTCACTGTGGCGCTGATTTAAGGCTCCTGTAGCCTCTGGATCTGCTTATTGTCCCTGACCTGCCACCACACACTCGAAATAAAGTGGCGTGTGTGTGTGTGTGTGTGTGAGAGAGAGAGAGAGAGAGAGGTGGTGTGTTTTTACGTAAACGCAGACACTAACAGAGTGCAGACTACGCTGCTAATCATACACAAGTTCACTGCTTTTGTAGCTGAAGAGATTTTTATTGACTTTGTAGATGCTGAAGGTGAAGGACACGAGGACAGATTAACGTCTATGCTTTATTGCTCAGTTTTCAGACAAAACTGAGTTTTGAGGTTTCAGACAATTTGTGTGAAAACTATACATTTATATGAGGTCCAGGGGTCATTTCTTATTTTACAGGTGCTCCTGTGTGACTTTATTTCCATCCGGATTTGCCATGACGGTGTTTTCTTTCCAGTCCTCCTCTGAGAAAATTACAGACTGAATTCCATACTGCTTTTCACCAAGCTCAGTAGTCATCTGATCGTTTTAAGGCCTATTTGGATCAGGTTAGTTAGAAGTCTGATAGAAATAAAATTCCCACAGGTGGACTGAGTTTCTAGCGGGTTTTATTTCTATGAAACCTGGAAGTTTGTGTCACGCTCCGTTCACAACACGGCGTCCGAGCAGTCGAAGAGGCGCTGGCTCTTATTTCAGTTTGGGGAGAACCAAATGCTGCATCCTAATTCGCCTACTATTCGTCCTAAATAGTACCCGAGATTAGAATTAGTGTGTCCCAATTAGAATTAGTATGCTGGAATGAGCATCCCAGAGGTACCTGGATGGTCTAATATTTCTGGTACATTGTCGAAGTGCGGATCCATGGACACTTTTTCAGCTGATATTGCCCACAACTCCTTGCGCGAAGGAGGAGGAGTTTTGTGACAGTTTGCTTTGCTGAATTTAAGGACACACTTTAGTGAGGTAAATGAAATGTGGAAAAATAAATCGAGAGAATAGTAAATTAAATTATATAGTATACATTATATATGGAATAATGAATGAAGAAAGCTGAAATGCAGTGAGGAGTTTGTTTACGGTGACCGTGTGGATAACTAGGCAGGTAACGCTGTCTTTAGATCCAGACCCAGACGCCGTCCCAGAACTTGCTTTTGCTACACGTTGAAAAGTGTGTACTTTTTCTTCACAAAAATGAGGTGCGTTATATAAGTAGGTGAATTGGGATACAGCAAAAATTCAATATTTTGAAAACACAAAACAGTAATCACAAAGTACATACAAGAAGCATCCGTTTTTCATTTCGGACTCAGGAAGTGTTGAATATCTGGAGAAGGGTCAGTGATACTTGTGCTACGAGACTGAATATGACAAGCAGCAGCAGTCAAACAACTTCTTTTTCCAACAAAAGGTAACATCTGTGTAGAAAATCACGAATGTGTGTGATGCGTCATTGATTCGTCTTGTTGATTGTAGTGTCTGAAACCCCTACAGACTCTGTCTGTCTGTCTCTCTGTCTGTCTGTCTCTCTGTCTGGGTCTCTTTCTCTTTCTGTCTCACTCTCTGTCTCTCTGAGTATCTATCCACCTGTCTCTCTCTTAAGTAAGTATATTCAGTCTGTGCGTGTGTGTGTGTGTGTGTGTCTCTCTCTCACTTAGAGAATCTATTGCTCTCTCTGTCTGTCTTTCTCTCTGTCTCTGACAATCTCTTGCGCTGACTGACTCTCTCTCTACGTGTCTCTCTCTTTCTGACTATTGCTCTCTCTCTGTCTCTCTGCCAATCTCTCTCTCTCTGACTGACTGTGTGTCTCTCTTTCTGACTGTCTCTCTCTCTCTCTCTCTCTCTCTCTGTCTGTCTGTCTGTCCTTCCGAGTGTCTGTTTTTCTGACTATCCATTTCTCTCTGACTCCATCTTCTGACTGTCCCCCTTCTTTTCCCTGGGCAATACAGTTAGCAATCAGCTGTAGTTTGATGACACGATAAGAAGCTTGTTATATCACACACACTCTCACTACATAGCACATAACATAACGACAGCGTAGAACCTCGGAGTGTGTTGGACAATTAATTACTAATTAACTAACTACGTAGATTAAGAAGAGAATGTATTAATAAAAATACTTCCAAAAAAAAGTAATCTAAAAATACAGTATGGCTTTTTTGTTTGTTTGTTTGTTTTCCTGAAGCTGTAAGTGGATTTTTTTTCCCGCATCTAAAAGTGAAACAAATATGCAAATATTATGCAAATTTGAAATCGTATGTGGACTATGAAAGTCTTTCAGAAATTTGTTCCACTGTTGGATGCGTAAAATGTTTTTCACCAGATCTTACCTTTTGGTGTAGTGAAAATGCCCCAGTTGCAACTTCAGGGGTGTGTGTGTGTGTGTGTGTGTGTATGTGTATGTGTGTGTGTGTGTGAGAAAGTAAATGCAGGCTGCATTGCTGCAGTTTGAGCTGCAGTTGGAGCTGCAGGTGTGTGTGTCTGTGTGTGCGCGCATGTTTGGGGGAGGGGTTGCAGTAGTGTGTGTGTGTGTGTGTGTGTGTGTGTGTGTTGCAGTACTGGACTGCGACGTGCTGTCAGATACAGATAGCACACACACACACTGTCTTCCTAGCTTTTTCTCGCACACACACACACACAAATCCATCTTTATGGACCTGCTAGGAATCTCGAGGTTGCCTTGTGTGTGTGTGTGTGTGTGTGTGTGTGTACGTGTGTGCGCTGAAGTGTGACAGGATATCCTCTCCTCTGTGTGTGTGTTTTTGCTTCTGAGTTTATCTGCAAGATGCATCTTCTTTTCCCGGGAAACATGCGGACTCATCAGGCATCGTTTTAACGACGGATCCGTACGGGATGCTTGTCTTTCCCTCTCTCTCTCTCTCTCTCTCTCTCTCTCTCTCTCTCTCTCTCTCTCGTGATTTAACGGAATGGAATGTATTAAATGTGTATGGAGAGCCGACGTCGCTCGGTGCTGAGTAATCTACCTCACTGACCTGTAAGTAGATGTACTCCGTCTTCATCACTCTTTCACTGCATATCCGGTGAGAGACGTGGGGGGGAAAACACGTTATAGCGCACGCTTGTGTCATTAAAAAAAAAAAAGGTCACGTGCTGATCTGATCAAATGTCATAGTGCTGCGAGAAAGAGAGAAAGAATCATTTCCATATACAGTGTGGACGTGTTGATTATAATAAACGTTATGAAGCGTATTTTAAAACATCACATGGTTGAAAGTTAGGAGTTACGTAACTCGTGAGCAATGTAACTCCCAGAGATACCACACGCTTCCATGACATCAGGACAAGCTGCGCTTTCCGAGTGCCGCTGTCTCCACTGTGGGAATTATCAGCTAGTCATCCAGGTTCAATAACACTCTCTCTCTCTCTCTCTCTCTCTCTCACTATCTGTATGTCTCTGTCTGTCTGTTTCTCTCTCGCTCTGTTGGTTTCTGATTGTGTATCTGTCTCTCTCTCTGTCTGTCAGTCTGTCTGTGTGTCTCTCTATCTGTTTGTCTCTGACTGTTTATCTTTCTCTCTCTCACACTATCTGTCTCTCACTCTCAAACTGTCTGTTTCTCTGACTATCTTTCTCTCTCTAACTGACATTCTCGCTGTCTGTCTCTCTCTGAATACCTGTCTCTGTCTGAATATCTGTCTCTCTCTCTCTGACTGACATTCTCTCTATCTGTCTCTCTCTCTGAATAGCTACCTGTCTCTCTCTTTCCCTGACTAACTGTCTCTCTCTGACTGATATTCTCTCTCTGTTACTCTCTCTCACTTTGTCTGTCTGTCTGTCTCTCTCTCTCTCTCTCTCTCTCTCTGTCTGTCTCCCTCACGTTGTTAAAATCAGGATAACCTGTGTGTTTTCTCATGAGCTTTATCGGGCGTTGTGTGAATTATCAGTGTAAATGTAAATTAAATGTAAACACACTCCTCATGAATGATCTTATTTCTCAGCTGTAATTGTTTTTTTTTTTGTTTTTTTTTTTTCCTTCAGGACTTCAGATACTCAGATTAAAGCTTTCAGAAATCAGAAGGT
The DNA here is from genome assembly GCF_027358585.1 of Pangasianodon hypophthalmus. Classification (NCBI taxonomy): domain Eukaryota; kingdom Metazoa; phylum Chordata; class Actinopteri; order Siluriformes; family Pangasiidae; genus Pangasianodon; species Pangasianodon hypophthalmus. The sequence goes on along the minus strand of NC_069734.1, from coordinate 3,194,596 downwards.
TTTGATATACAAGCAAAAAAGCATATTTTCAAGATATACAGTGTTTAAAGCAATAATCAGTAGAGACAGCACGATGCCACTAATTCTTCTCCGACACCGATACTGAAACCCTGAGTATCAGCTGATACCGATACACATCCGATACTGTTTACCTTAACAACTCCTAAGCTTTAAAATGATTTTTAATTGAAGCACTTAAGGAAAAATATGTAGCTAAAAACACCACTTACACAGCTTTCACACAAATATCACTTGCGTTGCAAATTTTATAAAAATCAACCCTAACAAAAAAAAAAATACAAACAGTAAATGTCGACAGGACTGCAAGAAGCGATCTGTGGGGTCCAAGCACCCTTTTCAAATAGCAAGTTTAAATAACTTAATGCATGTTGTATCGTGTAAATGTCTTCAAATATGGTGTTAGGATATATTCACTTTATTCCACATTTCCAGAAAATAAGAAAATAATAATTCTAAAGTATCCCGGGATTAGATAGTGGAACTTTACCTTTATCTTACTTTCTTGGTCTCTGAAATATTGCCCACATTCAGACTCTTTCTTACAGCTCTATATATAATAAGAGACTTTTATTTGTTTATTTGTTATTTGTACAAAAGTTAAGTTTTGTTTCTTCATCAGAACAGCTAAAGTAGCTTAATTCAGACTTCTTTAATGTTCTTGTGACTTCTTTGGTTTTTATTCTTTTAAAAATCCCTCGCAAACAGGAAATACCCTTTCTGTGCTGTGTCACCGCTTGTGGCAGCTTCCTGTCCCAAGTAATCAGCAGTTTATAGACAAACTGCAGCAAACAGCTGCAGCGCGCACACACACACACACACACACACACACACACACACAAATAGTGGCTGTGGAGATTTGTAGTCATCCAGCTCGTTTTAAATATCTAGTAGCAGGAAATCAGTGGACGAACTCCCAGTAAAATGTTTCATGGTTTCGATTTTAAGTTTTCAGCGTCCGTGTGAGAACGCATGATCTAGTGGATTTAGTGGATCTTGTGCTTTCAGTGGAAATTTCATGAACTAAAAACTCCAAGACACTAATAAATAGTCAAAATATTATTGTATGCATTTAAATAATGAGCCTTCTATACTAAGAGGGACTGTGCAATGTATTTTTTCAGTTAAGGAGATTCTGGCTTGAAAAGGTTTTACAAACCTCAATCTAGACAACACGGTGAGTGTTTGTTCCAGTGTGCGAGAGGATATTAAATCATTTCCTGTTCGCAGAAACAATGAGAAGGGTCAGCGCTCAGAACATCAAGCCTTTCAACACCAGAGGAACCTGGATCAAAGATTTCTGGGACTGAAGCTGCATCAGCTATCCATCGAGCTTCTTTCGATCTTTGTAGTAGTGTGTGTGTGTGTGTGTGTGTGTGTGTGTGTGTGTGTGTGTGTGTGTGTGTGGGAGGGGTGTGTGTTGGGGTCTGGCAAGATTACGTTAGCATTATCAATAATTGATTGGCATTGCAGGTAGAATATCCACACTCAGCTGCCTTATGTTCCCCTCGGGCTTGAACGTCCAGACTAATAACTTACTCTCTCACACACACACACACACACACACACACACACACACACACACCTCGACTGTTTCACACTGCAACACTTTTCTGTGAAGCAAATTCCATGTGGCGTGAATACAGTCTGGAAAAAGTTTTCCATGTCGAAGTTATTCTGGGACACGCGTGTGTCTCTGTGCAGCAGCATGGACGTGATAAACTAGGCTTAGTGCGATATTGATTTTTCCCCTTGCTAACGATTCGCCATTAAAAAATCTTTTAATTGTCCCAAACAGATTTAAAAGCAGACGTACAAAAATAAAACCGAACATTGTGGAGTGTGATTAGATTTACGTGTAAACGACTTTGACGTTACCATGGCAACAAGTTTCTCCCCTGTCACATGACAGCTGCCGATCGGGGAAAACGTGCTTCCTCTGAGATACATGAAACCAGACAACCTCATCTTTTCAAACTGCTGCTCAAGCTCCATCACAGAGCAGCGTAACACATGGAAGCAAAAAGCGCTATCCGCCCTCTTCTGCATACATGACCCCACAGATGGCCACGATTGGCTAGTGTTGCTGTGATTGACAGGGCAGAGAGAGAGAGTTCCATCAAGAGAGCATGGCCAGTTTTGCTCTCTTGGACTTCTGGCTATGGAGCACAAATGCTTTTCTGTTTTTCTGGCATTTTTTTATTCAGTTACGTCATTTACACACACTGGAAAACGAGACATACTCAACAGGCCTCTTTTTGGTTCTCTTATACCATTACAGGTTCTTATTTTATTTATTTTTATTATTATTTTTATACATTTATAGTTAACGTGTAATGTTGTGAAACATCTATGAACCAAGTTAGTTCCTGTTATCACTTACTTTATAGCAAAACTTTTTTTTTCTCTCGTGCTTGAAATAAATAAGAGGAAAGAATGCAGCATGTCATGTTAAGCGAAACTGCAAATCGTAAGCTCCTCCATCCTGAAGATGTCAGAAACGTAATATCTGAATGTTACAACTCGCCGACACTGGAGACTCCTTCCACAAATGCTTAATAAACACACAGTTTTAAATCAGTCCCTGTGAATGAGCTGTTATTGTAGGAAAAATTAACATATTAGAATGAGTGCATTAATATTAATATCAACCTGTGATTTGTATCTGCGCTGCTGTCAGAGCTGCTGTTACAGAACATTAATCAACACCTTCTGACCAATCAGAATCCAGAATTCAGCAGCGCTGTGGTGTAAATCCAAATCCGTGTCAGTAACGAATACTTTAGCAAGCTTGAAGCGACATGGCTGTTTACGAACAGAAAGCTTCACCTGAGTGTCGTTTGAGAATCTCACGCTGAAACACAGAGACTCTTCAGTGCAAGATCAAGGTTCTGGGTTTTAAAAGGGACTCCCACAGCTGACCTTTGACCCCAGCGCTGAATTCTGCTTTCAGCTCAGGTCTCCGTTCGGCCCGAACAAAAAAAGTTTAACATATAAATACACTCAGCGGCCGGGCTGCATGAAGAGCCTCATTGTTCAGGGTTGTGTGTGAGTGTGTGTGTGTGTGTGTGTGTGCAGAACCACAGATTTCTCCAGATGCCTGTTTCTCATTTCTTTCTTTTCCTTAAAAAACAGACTATTTTTGTTGTTTTGTTCCTCTCAACGTGTTTGATTTGGCGTTTGGAGAGAAAGTTGCAGTTCCACGGTTCCGCACTCTGCATCAGAGCTTTGTGGAGATTATGGTCAGTTTGATGAACAATGGCGGATTTTGTGTTCCTACTTGGAAACTTTTCAAGCTGTCCCGCTTTATCTGCTCCGAACAGCAAATCAAACTGCTCGCCACACTGGTTTCAGTTTGGACCTGGATCAGAGGGAGTGAGGTTCAGATCCATTACCCGAGACTCTTTATTTTTGACACATGGGCTTTATAGTAGTTCCAGGTGATATAATGAATGTCAAATCAAATAAAATCAACATCAAAAAACTTTTTCAAATATATATATAACATTAAACATATATATAAAATCTGAGATGTTCTGGCAGTTGGTTCCAGCTTTGGGCAGCAGAGAAGCTAAATTAAAGCTACCATGCTTGGTTTGAACTTGAGGTAGTTAAAGATGGCCCAAATCTGAGATCTTCTAGTAGTTGGTTCCAGTTGGTTCCAGCTTTGGGTGGCATAGAAGCTAAATTATAGCCACTATGCTTGGTTCTAGATCTGGGCATTGTTAGCTGACTGGTCCCTAGTGATCTGAGAGATTTGTAATGTTCAAGTAGATCCAAGATGTATTTTGGTCTTTTACGTGTTTAGTCTTTAAAGCTCTGGAGTCGAGGTATGCACTGACCTTTCACCTTTCCTCCTCACTACTTCATTCTCTTCCTTATTTATGGAGAATTGCCACGCTTGTTTTTTGTTGTCGTGACAACTCTAACTCTGAGAAGATCAAGCAGTCACACTCTAATCTTTGCCCTGCTTTCCAGTGCTGTTTTCTAGCACACCCTTGTTGACTTCCTCTCGCCATTTCCCCTGGAGACAACCCCTGTTACTATCTTTCATGCCAGTCCAGTATTCGAGTGAAGTTTGCTAAATTAGTCCCAGGAGACCTGTGAGATCGGGTTAACACAAACAGTAAAGGTTCAGCAGCAAGACGATGCGATACAGTCATTTTTAGAGAAGAGAATGAAGTCTGATTTCGTCTAATTTCAGTTAAACATGTGATCTAAGCAGTGTTGCCTGATTACGAGTAGACATAATAAATCTTTTAAGTATAGTCTGTCTTTTTTTTTTTGTTTGAGTTTATAGTGTTGGTATTAAATAGTCTTCTGAGGAGGTGATGATAATCGGTTATAAACTGCCGATTCACAGTGTCATCTCAGCTCTCTCACACCCCTGGGTGAAAATGTAAGCCTCCAGCCCTGCTATTTTTTTCCTCATGGATGATATAAACTGGGTCATTTTGCTTTTGAGGGACCGAGAAGAAGCGACGTGGAACATCATGCAGAGGAAGAGTACAGATAGATAGATAGATATAGATATATTTTGTGTATATATGTATGAATATATAAATAAAATAAACCAGAAGAAGTGTTAATGGGGTACCAATATTTTCTCTCTCTTCCAGTGAGTTATCTGTAGCCATTTAATCTGTTAAAGGTGTCACAAATGTTTAAAGGCAGGGTTATTTATAAAGCACATTTCCTCATGCTGGTATAAATAGCTCACGGTCTGAGAATACCAAGGATCTAAGGATCTAAGGGAAGTAAATTTATTAAGTGCTAATTCAAGTTCTTGGTGATGCGATGGTAAGCGGACAGCGCTAAGTACAGGTGTGAACGGGGTACAGCGTGTCTCAGAGAGGCATTGTGATCTTAAACCATCATCGGAGGTAGTATGGGATGCATATGATTGCATAATCGATGTGTCCTGGCCACAACAAAGGACTAGCTACTCGACTGCATCATCGCCCTAGCTCAGAAAATATGTAATCATTGCGAGACTGTTTGGAAATTGCGCTGAACGATAGAGCTCTCCACCGCTTGGCTAATCGATAAAGGCGATGTTATAACAGCAGAGATGAAAGCAGCTGCTTTTCTTTGTTCTTTCATCACTGTATAATTGTAAGTTTCATTGGCAGGCCACATGATCGAAACATTTGAATCCTACACGAGATAGGATTCATGGGAAACTAATAGAAATGTCATAAAACATAGATATATCGATTATTGATTGGCAGGTTATTTTGTCGATGACACTGATGGTTTAAAATGACATTTAAATGAGTAATTTGAGTTTGCTAGCTGTTTCACATTGTAAGCTTGCGTAAGCTTTGGGAGACCACAGGGGGGAGGAACGGATCCTATAGATAGAATTGATCTCCATCACTCCTCTGACATGTAATACAGCTCCATCTATTGGGTCTTCCTATGTTATTCCTTTGAAAATTACTAATAAAAATTCGATAGTCGTTGGGGAAAATTTCCCGATTTATCAATACGTGAAAAAGGCGTCAATCCCAAGCCTAGAACCTGATGTATGAAGTCTGATCACAAGTGGTCACTTGAAAGACGTGTTTAAAATGACGGCTACGCATTACAGCTGTCCATTTGTGACTGGATCACTTGAGACGGACGTTCATACCAGGTGTTAACAGGGCCGCATTCATTTCACACATGTGAAAACATCTAGAGAGAACATCCAGGACAAGCGAGCAGCCACACGATACAGGTGAACACCATCAGCCTGACTAAAGAATAATTATGGCAGTGATTAATAGATAAGTAGCAACACTTTCTGTAAAAAATCAGTGGGAAAAAAAAAATCAGTGTAGGGATTTTAATACACTCAGATTCCTTTGTGTAATTAATGCTTTGTGGTTTTTAATCCTGCACTACAGGCTATATGAGAGTCGTTCCTACCTGTTGGTAATCCCTCTAATCCAAACTGACAGCAGGAACGCCGTGCTCCTCCATACACAAATCCGCTCTCACGGCAGTCTGCACATTCCCCGTGAAACACTTCGCATGTTGGAGTTTTAGTGCCGAAGCGATGGTGTGTTATGTAGGACAGTATGGAATAACATTTTATCCACTGTTACGTAGAAAGATGGATTTAAAATCTGCCTTTGATACTCTCTGATCCTTTTATCTGTTTATTTCATCATTTCATAACTTTCTGCCTGTATTAAAAATCTGATTAAAACAGGAACCTCATTCCTACTTTGGGCTTGGCAGTTACGGTTAAATATCATATCGCTGTTTCGCTTTGCAGCGCACGTTAGAAGAGCGACTGTAGAGTTTTGTCTCAGTTTAGATTGTAGATTATTTACAGAACACAGATCAAGCAAAATCAATAAAATAAAATAAAATTTTAAATAAAAGACCGCAAAACAATAATAATGACATTCAACATGTGGAACATGAAACATAACTTTAAAAAGTTTGTAAGCTTATAATAAAACTTTTATTTTTAAATATTGTAAAACATAAAACATTTTTATTTTTATTGTTTCCTACAATGTGGAGCCAGACATGAAAAGTCGATCTACAGAGTCTGATCATCTGATCGATCATCTAGTGAGAGTTAGCAGACGGAGTGAGACGCTTGATTGACAGCTCTCATATAGCCCTTAAAGGACAAGGAAATGCAGAAATAAATAAATAAATATAGATATGAAAAAAAACAATAAACAAGTATAAAAAAATTTATTAACTTTATCAGGAGTAAATAAATTTAAAAATTAATAAATATAGAAAAAACATAAATAAAAGAAACGTCTTAATATTAAATGTTTAAAAAAACATTTAATAAGTAAATATAGAGAAACTTGTAAAGGTAGAAATTTGTAAATAAAGAGATGGTGAAACTAAAGAATATTATAATATCAATAAGAAGAATGTTTAATTTATATAGTGCCTTTCTCAACACTCAGTTTAGCTGTACACATACATTAAAATACGTTTTATGTAAATTATACACGTAATGCTTTTTCTTTTCTGATACCGATACTGAAACCTGGAGTATCAGACAATTGATTTTTTTTCTTTAAAAACTACTAAGCTTTAAAATGATTTTTAAACTGAAGCTAAACACATGGCTAAAAGCATGACTTACACAAAACAGCTTTCACATGAAAATCGCTTGCATTGTAGACATAATAAATATAATGATGTAAAAATATAATAAGATAAATCCTAACAAAAAAAATGTTGATTTTTATTATTATTATTTTTTTTTTGTATATTTATTTTTTTAATTTGGCAGATCTGATCACATTAGTGTGCAGCTGCATTAATATTAGACCCCAGTGTTTCTGTCTCTTTCTGCCCTTTCCTACAGATTGCTGGTTTATTATGTAATTGTGTAGTAGAAGAATACAGTTGGGGGAAGGAAATGGCACAACTTTTACTAATCACTAATCCAGTCACTTATCGTGCCATGCTTTAAGAAAAATTTTTTTTTGTTTGTTTGTTTTTTTTTTTTTTAAAAAGACAAGTTTCTAGTTATGATACGGGATGCGATGTTCTGATCTTAACTTTACATCGGCGTTCACACTCTTTTCTCTTTCACAGCATACACTGGCTATATAATCATTAAAGTGACCATCTGATCTGATTTGTTCTGTGTGTGTGTGTGTGTGTGTGTGTGTGTGTGTGTGTTACAGAGTGCAGCGATGGAGGAAACGGTTATATGGGAGCAGCACACAGTGACTCTTCACAGGGTGAGTGCAAGAACATCATCTGCTAAACCCTCCTAGCATGATTTTGTGTGTGTGTGTGTGTGTGTGTTGTGTAGTCCAGCTGCAGGAAGTCAGGGAATGGAGTCACAATAGCACTCATGTCTCGAAAGGCAGGAAGTGTGTGTGAGGGGGAAAAAATCACCGCTCAGCTCCTTTTCCTCTTCCTGTATGTGTGTGAGAGAGAGAGAGAGAGAGAGATAGATGCTCTAATTAACAGGAGATTACTCTGGCCAATCTCAGTGATGAACAGCCGTTTCTTTGCTAGGTGTGCGCTGATTCTGAGGCATAGCAGCTGGTTAAATCGAGTTAAATGCGGATCTGGTGTAACTTCTTAATTCCTGGATCGATAACGAAGGAATAAAATGTTTCATGTTGTGCTGTTATAGGAAAACAATCCATGTGGATGATCCTGTTCTCACTTACGTTATAGCAGCTATAAACAGTCGTTCCATCAACAGCCATTAGGTCTCTAACTGTTAAATACACTTCATGGCCAAAAGTTTGTGGACACCTGACCATCACACCCATATGTGCTTCTCCCCCAAACTGTTGCCACAAAGCACACAATTGTATAGAACATCTTTGTATGCTATAGCATTACAATTTCGCTTCACTGGAACTAAGAGACCCAAACCTGTTCCAGCATGACAATGCCCCTGTGCACAAAGCGAGCTCCATGAAGACATGGTGTGTGAAGGTTGGAGTGGAAGAACTCAAGTGTCCTGCACAGAGCCCTGACCTCAACCCCACTGAACACCTTTGGGATGAACTGGAACACCGACTGAACCCCAGACCTCCTCGACATCCCAACATCAGCGCCTGACCTCACTAATGCTCTTGTAGCTGAATGAACACAAATCCCCACAGCGATGCTCCAACATCTAGTGGAAAGCTTCCCAGAAGAGTGGAGCTTATTATAACAGCAAAAGGGGGAATAAGTCTGGAATGGGATGTTCAACAAGCACATATGGGTGTGAATTATTTTAAAATATTAATATTTAGAATTTTTAAAATTGTTTATTTATTAAAAGTCACGTTGTAAAAAAAAAAGGTAAAATTATGGAAATAGTAGATAGTAAAAGATAAAGTGAAAATATAAATACACCAAATGAGCAAGACTAGAAGTGATTTAAAAAAACAGTAAATAAAATAAAAATGAAAAAGCAATTTAAAAACTTTACAATAAAATTAAAATATAAATACCAAACACTTTATATCTACAGAAAAAAATGCATATTTTATGCGGGTGGGGCGACTGTGATTACATTTGATACTCTCATTTTGAGGACATTTAGTCAGGTGGATTCGTGTGTGTGTGTGTGTGTGTGTGTGTGTGTGTGTGTGTGTGTGTGTGTGTGTGTGTATTTTAGATATATTTCTCTGACCCTGTGCTTGTAATGGTGTTAGTCATGAAACTACTTGGCCGTGTCGGACTGTGAGTTTGTAAATCAGTGCCAGGAACTTGCCGTACCATGTGCAAGGGTGTGTGTGAGTGTTAATGTGTGTGTAAACACTGGTGAAAGTGCTGTTGCATCATGCTGAATATCTGTGCTGGCTTTGTAGTCAGCGCAGAAATCCACACACTCCTATGAACAAAGTACGTGTCGTAATTAGAGCTCGGTGTGACGAAGATTCAGTTTATGATACTTTCTGCTGTATTTCAACCTTTTTTACGTTTACCATTTATTATGGTGATGAAAAACTCTGGTTGCATGCCAATCTTGAGCTGAATTTTAAATTTATAAAATGTGTCCTTTCTTTAAACAGAATTTTTGTTTTTTCATCTTTTTTGGTGTTAAATAATTTAATACACTGAAAATTATTGATTTTTTTTTTCCTCATGCAACAGTACTGTTTAATCGCATTTTGTTAGTAAACCTATTACCTAATAGTAAACCTAAACCTGTTACCTTTTTATGTTAGTAAACGTTTTATGATGCGTATAGTTTCATAAAAATATCTTCAGGTAATGTGATATGATTTTGTTTTGTCATATTGCCCACTTCTAGTAAATTTAAAATACACACAAATATTATATTGTTCCTAATAAAACAGCAAAGTGTGTAAAAAAAAAAAAAATAAATAAAAAAATCAATAAATAAAATAATAATAATAATAATGTTCTTATACAAAATCATCATTCAGATTGATGTATACTTGTAACGTTAAGACATCAACAAACATAAATATGTAAATATTTGGGGTGTATTTTTAACATAATTTTAAGCATTTTAAGAAATTTTTAACACATTTTGTGGCTGCTTGCTCCAAATAGGCGTGTCCTTGACATTTCTATATGTTTGTTTGCCAGTTGAAAGTCTCCTCCTTTGTTAAGACATCACCACACCATGGAGGACGCACTCATTTGCATAATGTTGAGCGTTACTGAACAGCGAGTCAGGTTTCGCCATGACACAATCATCATACATGCGTTAAATACAGACTTTCCAACCTTCTCGCATTTTCCGTAGGAGCTCTGTGTTTTAAAATCGGAGTACACTGAGGTGAGTTGTTCAAAAGTCGACACAAACAGAACAAATAAAATCAGCAGATGAACCAGTCGAGAGTTGAATCTGGAATGATTGACAGTTGGGTAGGTGTTTCGAGCTCTCCGATATGAACTGATCCCCCTGAAGCCCCGCCCCTTTCTCCACATCTCACGTTAGTAATCTTTCATCTGGTGATTTTCCTACTTGAAAGATGCTCCAACGTAGCGCTTTCACATTCTGTCAAGATGAATAAAGCAATAAAATCCATCATTATATGTTTATATAGTTAACATCATTCATTCATTCATTTATCTTATTGGAAATTGACCGACATTTCAGTCATCAGAAGTTTCTATGGCTAAAAATAGCTTTAAAAAAAAAAGTCACTTTTGGGTTTGGAAAAGAGAAAAATGACTGAAAAACAGGCCTATAACCATCTCAAATGTAACATTTTAGAATGATAATTAGAAAGTGGTTAAAAAGGATTTTAGGATAAACGCTCCTGGTTTCAGTGATCAATAAATATCGACCGGTGTCTCCACAACTTTCACTCATGTTTTTGTTTGCAGGCTCCAGGATTTGGATTCGGTATCGCCATCTCAGGAGGACGAGACAACCCTCATTTCCAGAGCGGCGAGACCTCCATAGTCATCTCCGATGTTCTGAAAGGAGGACCGGCAGAGGGGCTTCTACAGTGAGTCGCTCACAATCCCACAACCGCCAGCTTCAGCGTTACATTCTGCTGTAAAATATTTCTCAACTCGTGTTTGCTTCACAGTGAGAATGATCGAGTGGTGATGGTGAACGCGGTCTCCATGGATAACGTGGAACACGCCTACGCCGTTCAGCAGCTGAGGAAGAGCGGCAAAAACGCCAAAATTGTGAGTCGTACCCCTCTGTGATTGGTTGCTGTGAAGCTGTGAACAGGAATGGACAAATCATTAGCTCATGAGCGAGTCCACCGGGCAGGTGAAGGCGTCAGCGTGCTGGCCAGTGCCATGTTGCCCGGAAACTTAGAGGCTAACATAATTTAACCTTAAAGTTTGACGAGCTGGATACTTAGTTGAGCGCATTAATTCCAACTAATGAAAATAAACGAACACTCAAATTCCTGGGGAGAGAAGATTTTGTGTAACCATGTGCCCACTTCTGAGAAGTCAGAACTCTTAACTGAGAAGTAATTACGTCATTTTCAACCATCTGTGCATTCGTGCTAGCTAACTGTGATGAGTGAGGTATATTTTCCTTTTCGAAACAGCCATCTGTATAGTCAGTGTTACAGATTTAACAAGCGACTGTAGTGTCAGTATGTTGATTGAGCTAAAGCAAATAACTTGTATGTACAGTGTAATTCATTTAAAGCTAAGAAGTGCTGCTGTGTTTACTGTCCACTCTGTGAGCGGCCATTTTGATTTGACGTCACTTGGTGAATTTGGAGTTGAGGAGACAGATCTGTGTTCCCGAGAAGGAATTCAGAGTTGAGGGAGCGTTTGCTTTGGTTTTTCCTTCTCGGAAATTGGAAATTATAAGTTATAATCTTCAGTGGAATGCACTGTTAGTCTTTCATGGCTGCGTTTTTTTATTTTCACCCAAAAGAACTTTGCACTGTATTGTGTCTTGTTCACGTTCGTTACAGTTTTCGCGCCTCTCTGATTCGTTAAAAAAAAAAAGTTGCCATCTGTACATTTGTTTATATATCATGTAAAAAATAGTTGCTAGTGTAGCAGGTGGTGAGGAGTGTCTCACGCCACCATGAAAAATATGAAAAGTATTTTCAAACATACAGAGAAGGTAAAAAAAAAAAAAAATGCTTTAAGAGTTCGAGGTGGCACGAACTGGTGGATCGGACATCAGAGAAAACAGATCCTGGAACAAATATTGATTGGAATTGGGTTTAGAAAAGAAATTTATTTTTGAATCTGGAAATATTTATATATAAAGAGACCTGGATCTGGATCCTGGAACAAATTTTGATTGGAAGATTGGAATTGGATTTGGAAAAGAAATTTATTTTTGGATCTGGAAGTGACCCTAAAGAGAGCTGACTTGTTTTTGCTTTTGTTAGGATTGATTTTATTATAGTTATACTTCATTATATGTACACTAGTAGTTTTTAAAGAAAACGGTGTGAGATGGGTATCTGTATCTGCTGATACTCAAAGTTTCAGTATCGATATCGGATTTGTCCACCCACTGTTGATTTTTAATCAGTTACTAATCTAATCTCTGTGACAGACCATTCGGCGTAAACGTAAAGTCCAGATCCCTGCGGCTCGAGCGGGCGACAGGGAAACCATGTCCGAGCGTGAGGAGGATACGGAGGACGAGGAATTCGCCGGGCCAGGAGCCGGAGCCAGCACAGGGACGAGCAGACGCAACGATCGGAGTGCCAGCCTGGGACGGAGGGAACAGAGTGTGTCCCCGCGGTCCGACAGACGCTCGGTCACCTCCACCGGCCCGCCACGACCCTCTAAAGTCACGCTGGTCAAATCACGCAAGAACGAAGGTGAGTCAGGAACTGAGACCTGAGAACTCAGCAGCTGCATTGTAACAATCACAGCAGTGCCAGCTTTCAGAAAACTGCTTCTAATATTCCATCAAACACAAACAACGTTCAGAAAAAGACGCGTTTCATTACAGGAGATCATCCTGGTAAAATGATTGTTTTTTCCCTTCTGTAACATCTAAAGATTAACTTTTAGAACAAGCAAGCAAACGAACAATTAAATATCATATTATGATGTAATTATTACTTTTATTATTGTATTTATTACTGATTTTTATACTATATTGGTATTGATATTTTTGTATATGTAAATGTTTATTTTTAAATAAACTATTAATTTACATTTTATTTCATTAATCAACTAAAAATGCATTTTAAAATATTTATTTATTTGTGGATGAATAAATGAACGAAAGGTGATCTTTAGATATTTGGATAATAGTTATTAGCATATGAGTTCATTATTTAATTTTTTTTAAAATTATTAATATTCATACTGGCAGTGTTTTTTTTGGAGATCTTCATTTCCAGAGAGAGTAAAAACTGTTGTGCGTGTGTGTGCATGTGCGTGTGTGTGCGTGCGTGCGTGCGTGCGTGTATGCATAGTTGAAATGCATGTCGATGTTTATGTAGAGGAACAGCTATGACTGGAATGCTTTGCTTACTTGATTGCATGCAGTAGGAGGACACAAGCTGCTGTCTCTGAGACCTTGGCTGTTACTTGTTCATTCTGAGAGTGTGATGATGAGCTTGTGTGTGTGTGTTTGTGTGTCTTTGTGTGTGTTGTGTTTGTATGTTGGACATTACAGAATACGGCCTGAGACTGGCCAGCCACATTTTTGTGAAGGACATCACACCTGAAAGCCTGGCAGCCCGAGACGGAAACATACAGGAGGGAGACGTCGTGCTGAAGGTACAGTCAGAGAGAGAGAGAGACAGAGAGATGGAGAGAGAGGGAGACAGATAAAGAGAGAAAGAGAGAGAGGGAGGAAGGCAGAGAGACTGAGAGGAAGACAGAGCTGGAAGGAGTGAGTGTTTTTACACTACCCTTTTTTTTTGTACTTGCTTTGGCAATACAAATGTACAGTTATTTGTCATGCCAATAAAGCACATGAAAACTGAAAACTGAGTGAGAGAGAGACAGAGGGCAAGAAAGGGACAGACAGCGCGACATGCAGAGTGAGTGTGTGTGAGAGAGAGAGAGAGACAAACACAGAAGGGAAGAGAGAAAGACCTGAACATTTCTTAGGCCTATGTTTCATATTATATTTCTCCTTGTTAAAAAGCTAAATCAGAAACATTCTTTTAAAATTAAAAGAAAATATAGACATCAAGGATGAGGCAGCTGCAGGAGGATTTCTAGGCAAATGTTTCACTGAGAGAGAGAGAGAGAGAGAGAGAGAGGAAAACATTCAGTGCCACTTTTCTTGCTTTGTTCCAAGAAAGGCTGATTTTTTTTCCCTCTAATTAACTCATTTTTAAAATACTTCTGTGAAGCCAAGACAGAAAGAGGCTGCACATGGTTCGGATTAGTGGTGTGATTTATAACCCCTCTGTCTCTCTCTCTCTCTTTCTCTCTCTTTCTCTCTCTCTCTCTCTCTCATTCTCTCTCTGTCGTTCTCTCTTTCTCTCTCTCTCTCTCTCTCTCTCTCTCTCTCTCTCTCTCTCTCTCTCTCTCTCTCTCTCCCTTTCATGCTCTCTGTGTAGATTAACGGCACCGTGACAGAGAACCTGTCCCTGACAGACGCTAAGAAACTGATCGAGCGCTCGAAAGGTAAGCTGAAGATGGTGGTGCAGCGAGACGAGAGAGCCACGCTCCTCAACGTTCCCGACGTAGACGACAGCATTCCTTCCGGCAACTCGGAACGAGACGGTGAGGATACTCTGGAAAAATGTATTTTATGCTTGTTGTTGTTTTGTGATTAGTTGGTTTTCTTATCTTGAGATCACAGAGACTTTTGAAATCCATGTTCATTTTTAAATCTTGCTTTTTTTTTTAACAGATATTTCAGAAATCCATTCCCTCACTTCCGACCATTCCCATGAACAGTTGCGTGGCAGTCGCTCTCGCTCACCAGACAAGCGCTCAGATCCATCCGACATTTCCGGCCAGTCGCCTCAACAGATCAGCAACGGAAGGTAAACACTTCTCTTATAAAACGTAAAGTGTGTACACACGGAGGAAAACATTACGTCACACACGCTAATTCCAGGCCTGACTGGAAGCCTGGAAAAACTTCTTCCAAGTTGCGTTGTTTAGCCCACAGCTTTGGGTTGATGTTTCTGTACATATCTTCACGCTTCACACCGTAATGCATTACAATCCTTACGCAGAAAGACCCGGGTCCGTATTTATAAAACATGCTTGCATATCATTCTAAATTTGTTCTTAAGAAAAGTTCTCAGCATTTTCCATACAAGTGATGTATGAAAATGGGCGTACGCACTGTTGAATATACGCACTCAACATAGTTGTGCGAAAATCATAAATTAAACATTTTCATAGAATTGACTGCACATGAACCGTTTTTTTGCCCCGCCCATTGTGAAGTTAATTTGCATATCAGTATTTCCACAGATAAAAATGGCTCAAAAGGCAACAAAGAAGAGTCTGAAACTGATGTTCTTTTAACAGAAATCCAGTCAACAGAGAAATGTCCATGTGGACTTTACACGATCACAGACATTTGTTGTAAATAAAATGTAGGCAGCGACACTGTCATAAAGGAAAAATGTGTGAGTACTGAGTCCTGAGGTGAGACAGCTGTGTGTGTGTGTGTGTGTGTGTGTGTGTGTGTGTGTGTTGACGCCAACGGCCACTTTGAGTTAGAGAAGCATGCTGGTTGCTAATCACATCAACCCAATTCACTCAGATACAGACAGATGGAATAGATGGAGCTTGTGTTTGTGAAAGAAGGAGGAGATTATAATCATAAATATATATGATTATAATCTATATATAAAGATATATAATCAAAAATCACTTTTTTTTTTAATCAAAGATGGCACAGGTCTGATATTCAGCAGTGGTATCAGGCTGAAAACGGCTAAATATCACAGAAAACATATCGGATATCAGACCCTGTAACAAATGGCAAAGATCAGAATTGGGTTTGGAAAAGCAGTGTATTTATGAATTTTGGAAATAATCTGCATATAAAGAGACCTGACTGTGTTTTTCTGTTGTTAGGATTGATTTTATTATGGTTGTACTTTATAATATTTATTATTTTTAAAATGCAAGTGATTTTGACGTCAGTGGATACTCAAGTTTAATCAAGTATAATTTTATAATGATATCTTTAAATTTTATTTGTACATTTTGTCATATTTTGTATAGAAGAGAGAGTTATTTATTTAGTCAGTGAACATTTTTCATCATAGTTTTTGACAGTAGAATGAACATGAGCTCACAAGAGCTAGACACCTACGATTGGCTAGTGTTGCTGGTGATTGACAGGGGGAGAGCGAGTATGCCCCTCCCACCAGATTTTGCTTTTTTCATTCGGGAGCCCCTTAATCGCATATTTTTGAGGTAGAAAGTCTTATGCTGCGTGCTTTACTTACACGCAATGCATAAACTGTAGACTCCTACACCATTTTTGCGGATTTACTGTGCCTAAAAATGGGTACAGACAGCTCAGAGCATCGTAACCTCAGTGTGTCTATATTGAACTAAAAGTAAAGATAAACTATGCGATACTTTTGAC